>NW_028229570.1:255667-371637 GCF_053477565.2 Lygodium microphyllum | reverse complement strand
ATGTTCTGGCTTCAGCTTAGGTTGCATCTGCTATAGGTGATAGTGATGAAGATATCCTTCATGTGAAAATGCTATTGAAGCAAAAGTTTGAGATGAAGGATTTGGGAGAGCTGCGTTATTTCTTGGGCATTGAGGTGATTAGATCACCAAGTGGGATATGGCTCTTGCAGAGGCAGTATGGATTGGACATGCTGTCCAAATATGGGATGAGAGGCTGTAAGCCTATTTCAGTTCCTTTGGAGCAGAATGTGAAGCTGAGCGCAGATGCAGGTGAGCTTCTGGAAGACCCTACTATGTACAGACGCATAGTAGGAAGTTTGATTTATATGACTATTACCATGCCAGATTTGAGCTATGCTGTTGGATTGATAAGTCAGTTTATGCAGGCTCCAAGGAAACCGCATTTGGATGCGGCTAGACACATACTCAGGTATGTGAAGTCCACATTGCAGTATGGACTACTTTATGAGACTGCGGTTCAGATACAGTTGCATGGATACACTGATGCTGATTGGGCTAGTAGCATTTCTGATAGATGATCTACCAGTGGATATGTGTTCTCTTTTGGGAGTGCTGCAGTCACTTGGAGCAGCAAGAAACAACCTACAGTTGCCCTGTCGAGAACAGAGGCTGAGTACAGGGGTGTAGCAATGGCTGCATGTGATGTAGCTTGGTTGCATAAGCTACTTTATGATATGCATCAGCCTACAGATGGGCCAATTGTCATTTATTGTGACAACATGAGTAGTATACACTTGACAAATAACCCAGTCTATCATGCTAGAACAAAGCACATTGAGGTGCATTATCACTATGTGCGGGAGAGGGTTTTACTAGGTCTTATTGATCTAGTTTATGTCAGCACAGAGGATCAGGTAGCTGACATATTTATGAAGGCATTGGGCGCAGAGAAGCTACGCAAGTTCAAAGACCTGCTTGGTATGCAGGAATTGGGATTGAGCTCAAGGGGGAGTGTTGAGATATCGAGCTCCACTCGTGATATGCCAGGGTGAGCGTTGTGCATTTATGTCACCGACTTGTCAGTTGTTGCAGATGCGGTTGGTACACCGCCCATGAATAATAGCTAGATGACAGCTATCCTTATCTACTCTAGTTCGTGGCTCAGTTAGTATGCCACCTTAGTTAGTTGAGTTTGGTTTGAGACACATATATAGGGTTCGTCTATTTCCATGTACTTGAGTTCTTTTGGCTTACACAACTAAGACGAGAAAAACTGTTTCAGCCTCCACCTGTGTGTGTATTCCCCCATTGTGAAAGCAAGAAAGCTACAAGTGAGACTCCTTCCTTCTCTCCCATAATCTTGACAGGGACTTAGGGGTCCCATTTTAATATACATGACTCAGAATAAGAGTAGGTAGGGTGATCTACAAGAGTGTTGAACTACTTGTGTGAAAAATCACCAAACATCAAAGCAAAGATCTAATCCCATGCAAATAAGTTGACACTTATAAATTACTTAGTTACCTTTATAAGTTATAATTAAATACTTATTTAAGGTTTTGATGGACTGATGGGACCTAAAATGGGCCGGCACTGGCTCATGCACTAGCCGGACCTCTATCATGCGCTCAACAACCCCACGGCCTCGCGGCCAGGAGCGTGGATGACACATACATCATCTTCCTAAACATCTTGCATTTGTATCACGTCTCGTAGTCCAAGTCTAACCCAATTAACACTCCTCAGAGGGATTCTTTAGCACATTTCCAAATAGCATGAAGCACAAACATAGGAGATCCTCCCACGGGCTAACTGCCGCTACCTCACTGCGACTCTCCTACATCTTGGGGATTGGCCCCTCTATGCGTCGCTAAACATATATAACACATTATCGCACACAAACTTCTCTCTTTTATGATCCGCGTATTTCTAGGAGATATACCATGCTTCCTCACTTTACTTTCCCCTTAGACCCAATGCCTAGCCTACAGCTTGGACAACCTGTCTCACTCAACGTTGGTCATATCTCTAGCAAGCAATTGCCATGCATCCAGGAGGTATTGTCTGATACGTTTTAAATTGTATGCTTCATGCAAGTTATGAATGTCCACGTGCTCAAACAATTAAGAAAATCAGCATTGGTGCTTAGTGCAAAAGCATTCTTTCAATGAATTTGACTATTGCTCGTATGCAGCGTTGCATGAACCTAGCACCGGGAAACCCTCGTACTACTAGGTTCTTAATCTTTAATTATCAACCAACCTAAATAGTATGCATAAAAACCAACAAGCTTTTCATCATTTCATTCAGCATTTAAACACTTTTCATACATTCTACCCCCTCACCCGTTTAGGTTGTGCATGGTGCATAGGTTTAGGGTTCATTTTCCACATTTTTATTGCATAAAAAGACATAAAAACTCACTAAAACATAAAGGTAGAGCTGAACTAAGGCTAAACCTCATACTTCAGACCCCCCGTACATCCACAAACATAAATCTTATTTTTTATTAATTTTCGGCACTCAAAATCTATTTTTTCCCTATTTTTCCTATTTTTCTTGTATTTTTTGCAATATTAAATGACTGAAAATACAAAATGAGTTGTGGGCTGTGGCCCTTAGGCTCATTTGTAGCAAAATCACAAATTTAGTTGGTGTGTCTTATTGTATTTTCCATTTATATCTCCAAAACACCCAATTTTCCCATATTTCACGTGTTTTACGGGTTTTACACTACTAATTTCATCCACAACACTTATGATTTTCTGATTTTCTGATCATAAACAATTGGAAGACATTTCAAACAACATTGTAATGCATAATCATCCCATGGGAACAAATACTCATGAAGCAAATTGCATAAAAACACCATTTCCTTTGTAAAAATGAGATTATCGTTCTTTGCGGGTTGCAGGTTTTTATTTGCCATATCTCGGGACTGATTTCCAGCCACCATTAATGCTCATGATAGTCCACAATCAGCAACCTTCAATCTTCTTGCACCACGGAGCAATCCGGTCTTCATTGGACAAGCATCTGTCATCCATTCTTCTTCTTCTTCTTCACCACATGAATCTGCCTTTAGGGGAGAGAGAGGGAGGAGAGAGAAAGACTGAAATCAGAATTCTTCACAGAGACCACAATTTCTCGAGCGAGAGGCGGCGATAGAGTCAGCATCCAGGAGGGAAGCAAGGGCAATGATCAGTTATAGTGGTTGTTTGCAGGGCTGAAGGTTGCCTCTCCATCCTCCATGGCGCATTTTTCGGCGCCCTCTGTTGGCCATGTTTTTTCATCTCTCTCATCCCACGATTTCTCATTTGCATGCCTTTTCGTTGGGGGGTTAAAATACCCCCAAAGGGCACCCCCCCTTTGGTCCATGTTATGGCCACTCTTCCAAATCTTGACCATTTCTTGGCCTTTTCCCCGTCCGGACTCGGAATCGAGCTCTGAAAAATCCTGAGCATCCGGCTTAGCATCCCGCATTGGCGGGTAACTCGTGTCAACCCGCACGACTATCTGAAAAATTATGAAAAATCAATAAGTGTCACTCGGGCGCATTTAAAGCACTTTGGCGCTTAAAATCGTCCTAGATTGAGCCGCCGCCTTTGACGTTGAATATTTTTCCCTTGATATTCATAATTTTTAGCTATTTTTAAGCACTTCTCGGCACCAAATTCCGATCTCATTGGTGACCATGGGATAGGGCGACTCAGCCCGTCGAATCCCACAGTAGATTTGCACAAAACAACCAAAGGAAGCATCAAGCTGATACAAAGGAGATACATATTAAAACACATCACAATGCTCACCCTACCCCCTGACAAAACCAAGGCATGACATCCACAAGGAGTAGGCCTAGCATAATCTGATAGAAGATTCGAAGCTAGTCACTAACTAACTGCTCCAATACGGCCAAACGAAAAAGAACTGTCAAAGAGGTTGCCCTAAGTGGTGGTCTGTACTACCTACCTAACTAAGGACAACACAACTAGGAGCTCCTACTAGGCGAGGACTCCTATAGCCTGATCAAGAGGTATATTCTGTCAGCACATTTCTTCTTTTAAGGTTTTTATGGTTCATACTCGGGTATGTAAAAAGGAGGGAGCTGAGCATAGTGACCCAAGGAGAACAAGGCATCGGTCTCATGTCCTGTCTCGGTACCCAAGAACCTACCAAGGCCGCGCAAGGCGACACTTAATCCTTTTTTGACGCTCACTTTTATTTTCACTCCAACCTTCCTTGTTTCTTCTTTTTTCAACAAGAAGCCACCCCTAGGAAGACAAGGTGTCGGCCCCGGGTCGGACTCATCCCCAGGAACCTACCAGGCCTTCGCAAGGCGATGATCAACTGCTTATAAAGTCTTCTTTCTTTTCTTTTCTTTAATAAGGGTTAGAACCCCTTTTTACACACCTTTGTATATATTTATTTTCTTAAAGATATTGAGGGTTTCTTTGTCTTTATCATCTTTTTTTCCTTCTGCAGCCTTCCCTAACTGCCTCACAACTAACAAGAATGCCTAGAACGGCTGCCTAGCAGGCTAGCAGAACAAGGTCACCAGGACTCCCTTCTAAAACAGGTCTTTCAATGCCTGACAATGTCTTTACAGGAGGCAATGACTACTCAGACCTCCCTCAAACATACTGAACCTAAACCTGGGACTTCATGCCTTGGATGTCGGTCCCCAACAAGAAACGGAAAAACCCCTTTAACAAGTACACAAACACATAAAAACCACAGTACTCATAAAGGAGAAATATCACCTGGATAGGGCCACGAGAAGATTCCCTGCAACAAAAGGCTCCTTCCAAGCTATTCTTCCAACCTGTCTAGCACAAAACTAAAACAAGAAACCATTAACCACACCTGCACTAAACAGACAACTGGCCCTCTTGGCCTAATGAAATAAAACACTTCACTACAAAACTAAATCGTCCCTCTTGGCCTAATGAGATCAAACAGAATAACACCTACACATCCTTCCCTGGAAGAATCCAGATGTACAATAATAAGCTCCTTTCCAAGGAGGATAAACAGTCTCGTAGCCCTAAACTAATTGCATGAGGTTATGACCCATCCCTCCTGCATAGATAGCAAGAGGCGTACGCATAATATGATGTCTAATCAACCTATGGGTCCTAGATAATAACGGTAAATTGGTCTCGGCTACTCTTTGCATCACCCATATCAACCATCGTCTGCCATATATTGCATGTTCTGATAACATACCCCACAAGCAACCGGGTCCTGTTGCATCAGTGATAACAATATCCAGACTAGGACCACAATTAAAGAAGAGGTCTTCCTCATAAGCAAGATTTGCCAATGAATCCGCAAACTGATTCCAGTAACGTGGAATCAGCTGAAAAGACACTTTCTCAAACTCCTCAAGTAGGGTCATAGCAGTCCGATGATACATACAAAGAATGGGATTCCGCACTGTGTACGTCCCATCTAGCTGATTCAGGATCAACTGGGAATCCCCTTTTACTAACAATCGACGAATACCACCTTTCTTGGCAATATGCAGTCCCATAATCAAGGCTTTATACTCTGCCATATTGTTAGTGAATCCTACCCCGAGATAAGCAGCTAACTTCATCGCAACTCTGTGTCGGGGATCCCGGATTACTACTCCCACACTTCCCTTTTTATTAGGGCCCTTGGACGCTCCATCAAAATATAGTGTATACGTCCATAATGGGTTTACACAGCTGGCCATCACGAACTCCTCTATTCGTAATTATGGTAATCAAAGTTTAGCATATTGAGAGGATGTACTGACGGCTCCATCCCACCTTCTTCATTGAACTCAACAGGGATACTCGTCAATAGTCGTAAACAGTGATGGTAGAAGACTTTAATCTCCCACACAAAGGTTCCGTCTTCTTGCTCAATCACTTTATATCCTTTGCTCCACCAGATGAGTCTCCCCTGATGGTATCTCTGCTCCAGATATGGGTGTGCCAAATAAGGGATTAACCGACCCATCCACCAGCTTTTAAGCTCTTTTCCGCAGGTCTCAAATCATCCCTAGCATGGACCTGCAATGTATTTTCTTTGTATTAGCATACTCAGAAATAGTAAGGTTTAATCTTATTAAGATTAACCTTATTCTTAAACTCTACTCCCTGTAGATTAGCTAATAGGGCTGTAGACCTATTCTTTCCTAACCTAACAATCTTGTAGGGTCCATCTCATTTAGGTTCCAACTTTCCTGGGAAAAGCTCCCTATGCGCATCATAATACAAAACCAGTTGTCCTTTCTTAAAGGTGTACTTCTTCACTTTCAGGTCATGCAACTGTTTCGACGTTTAGCCACCTCTTGGTGTAATAGGCTTTGCAACTTACGTTCATCTAGGTGTGCTAAGGTAGTAAATCGCTCTAATAGGGCGTCCTCATTACCCAAAGAATGGTTTATTGCGAATCTAATAGTCCATAACTCAATTTCTAAGGGTAAAATGCACTCTTCACCATAAACTAGTTTGAACGGTGTGTGGCCAGTGGCTCGCTTAAACGTGGTATTATATGCCCATACTGCCACATATAGCTTCTTATCCCAGTTGCATTTCTTTTCAGATACGACTTTCGATAGGATACCCACAAGCTGCTTGTTGGTACTTTCAACCTGCCCATTTTCCTGTGGATTATGAGGAGTCGTTTTATTGTGCTCGATTTTCCAAGCCTCAGTCAAGCTTTTAATAACCTTGTTCAGGAAATGGGTTCCACGGTCCGACACTAATTCTTTCGGTGGACCAAAACGGCATATTATCTACTCTAAAAGGAAACTAGCAGTTTCTTTAGCATCATCTTTCCTTGTTGCACGTGCTTCTGTCCACTTGGTGAAGTAGTCAGTTGCTACAATAATATACCTCTTTTGTGCAGTCGACGACGGAGTAATAGGACTCACAAAGTCTATTCCCCACTTCTCAAATGGAAGTATCGCCATAATAGGGGTGAGTGGTCTTTTCCTATTCTCTCGACTATCATGTCGTTGACAAATATCGCATCTCTTAACATACACGAATGCATCCTGGAAGATGGCAGGCCACCAGTAACCTACTCTTAAAGCCTTTTGTGCTGTAAGCCGTCTAGCAAAATGACCTCCGCAAGCAGAATCATGGCACTCTTCCAAAATGAATGGCACCTCGTCAGGAATCACACATCGGCGATAGATGTCATCAACCCTTGCCGATATAATGTACCTGCGATCAAGGCAAACTTTAACGCCTGCTACTTAATTTTCCTTCTCTCAGCTTTAGAAAGTTCGGATCTAGCCTCTCCTATCGATAAATAATGCGTTATTGCAGCGTACCAGGAGGGAATAGACGTCGTATCTATTTTAAATAACAACTCCATGTCACTACCTTCAGGCCCACAGATTCTTTCGGCTCCCCAAAGTCCACAAGACATTCCACAATACCTTGCAACCTTGGTGGCTTACTCCTAATTTCATAATCAAACTCCTGCAAAGTGATTAACCACTTCGCTAGATGATCAGGCGGTTGCAGCTTATTCATCAATAATCGAAGCCCCTCCGCCTTCGTATAAAGCACAACTTTCTCATAGAGAATATAATGCCTGAATTTCTTGGTCCCAAAGACCATCGCTAGACACAACTTCTCCATGTAGGTATAATTGATCTCGGATATCCCCAGCTTCCGGCTAGCAAAAGCAATCGGGTGATACCACTTTTCTTCCCAAATTTGGGCTAAACAACAGCTGATACTATACATGGTGGCTGCTAAAAATATATAGAACACCTCACCTCTTTTAGGTGCTTTTAAAACGGGAGCTTTTACTAGCTCCTGCTTTACATCCTCGAATGCTACTTTATAGGGGTCACCCCATACAAACAAACAGCTAAAGGACAATAGATTTGTAAGCGACAACGTTCTTTCTCCCAAGGCGTTTATGAATCTACGGTAATAACCAACCGAAGATAGAAAGCTATGAACTTCTTTCGGAGTGCGTGGTGGACCCATGGCAACTATGACTTTGACCTTTTTGGGATCTGTTGCAATTCCTACCGAACTGACCACATGGCCTAGTAAGAGCCCATAAGGTACACAAAAAATGCACTTCCGTGGTTTTAGAGCGATACAAAATTGCCTGCAGCGCTCAAAGCATTTTCTTAAAATGATCAACTGCCTTTCTCTCACGGTGGCGGCTCCTAAGTCATCAATAAACACCTTCAACTCTTCAGGGGATATATCACCGAATGTCTTATCTGCTGTTCGTTCCCACGAACCAGGCGCATTGCATAAACCAAAAGCCATCACATGGTACACAAAAGTACCAAAGACAGTAATAAAAGTTATTTTCAACTTTTCCTCTTCTGCAATTGCCATCTGGTTATATCCTGCAAAGCAATCCATAAACGAATATATCTCCCTACCCACTAATTGATCCAAAATCTGGTCAATGAATGGCAACGGGTAGTAGTCCTTAACCGTCTGCTTATTCAGCTCCCTAAAATCTACACATAATCGAATTTGATTATTCTTCTTCTTTCTGATCACAACTGGCGAGCACCATTCCCTGTGTTGAACAGGGAAGATTAAACCAGCTATCCGAAGCTTCTATAACTCTTCAAACAGCCCGTCCCTCAGTTCAAAAGGCATACGCCTTACTTTCTAACGTACAAGGCGGCTGTCCTCTTTCAATGGAATTGTATGAACAACTAGGCTGGGAGGGATGCCCCTCAACTCATCATAACTACAGGCAAAGATATCGTGGAATTCTTGAATTAGGGACACATAGTCCTCCCTTTCTACTAAACTGAGCATAGAACCTAATTTAATTGGCCGTGAATCATTTGGCATACCAAGGTCTAGCTCGATAACATCTGCATCTCTTATACGATCTTGGGCCTCTATCGGCTCGTTCAAAGTGATCTGATAGAATGTCTTCCGTGGTGGATCCCTCTTTGGACTCATCACTTGATGATGTCTCACTGGTGGATAAATCCTCTAATGTCTCCAATTCTGTGGAAGATAAAGGAGCTCTCTCACTTTGCGAAGACTCAGGATAAGCATCAATCACCACGCGCTGAGCACCTCTGCCGAATATCAGTCGACCGGCGGGTATATCCACTTGGCAGTCCGCTTGCAAGATCCAAGGTCATCCAAGTAATACTTGGTAACTTGGACGCCCTGCAAAACGAATCACCCTAAAATCCAACAGGCATTCTACATTTGCAACAGTGACATGGACCTTAGAAATGCAGCCTTTTGGCTGTCTCAAACTATCATCCGCCATTCTGAGAATTGTGGAGGTATCTTTTTGGATCGCAAGACCCAACCTTTCCATCAGTTCAGAACTCATAATGTTAACAGATGATCCTGTGTCGACAATGGCATAATCTACTAATATCCCATCGACATAGGCTGCAACCCTTGGGCAATGCTTCTTAGCATGCTCGAACCAGTCATCACCAACTCGCGCAATACCCAAAGGTTCTACGATATACCCGGTACGCAGGATCTTTCTAAATTCCTTGTGTACTCCTAGGGAAAGCTTAATAAGTTGTAAAAGGTTCACATCTGGCTTGACTTCACAAAGAGAGCTTGCCAAATCGAATTTATGATAGTTCGGTAGAGTTCGCTTTTCACGCCAAACCATCTGCTCTTTAGGTCGCTGAACCGGCTTTACTGTCTCTTTTTTAACTTTCACCTTCTTCTTTGGTGGTTCCTTATCCTTCTTAGCATCGGCTTTACTCTCCATGGGTTTCAGTGGTCCCCCTTCCATGGCAGGATCTAGAACTTGCGTTCCTTTGTCACCATGTTTAGGGTTTTCGTCGACAGGCTTATCCTTGTCGGCCTCTCTACCCTTTTGACCTCTTGTAAGGATAGCTCGCAGATTAGAGGTTTCAGCGTCATTAACGTGCACAGCCTCAATCAAACTAACCCCACTACCACTAGGCAGCTCCTATACTGTAGTCTTTGGTCGTTGGAGTATTTGTTTAGGCCCGTCTTCTCGCTGGGAATCATTTCCTTGCGCACGATGATTAACAGGTCCTGGTTGCCGACTACCTCGCTGGAGGGAACTAATCTTACTCCAGCAAGTGGCTGCTAAATGGCCGAATTTTCCACAGATGTCGCACTTGACATTTGGGCAATTTCGTGGATAATGTTGCCCACCACACCATTTGCAGCTAAACCTCAAAGGTGCACCCTCATCCGGGTATCTACTTCCTATCAAATTTTGTTGTTTTTTAAGGAAGTTGACATCAATGGCTATTTGTCGATACTGCTCCGTAATCATGTCGGTATAATGCTTCATCATGTCCTTAACCTCGCCAAGAACATTGGAAGCGCTCGACTTGTAGCCTTGATCATTACCCTGTTGTTCCATTGGCCTAACAATCCGATTGGGCACTGGTTGTTGAACCACAGGCATGGTATTAGGATTAACTGCCTGGCCTCCACCATTTGGAGCCATTTGACTACTCGTAGGCATCGACATGCTAGGGGGAGCTGGTAATAAAGGCACATTCTGCATCATGTTCCCTTTCCCATAAGGATTAGCCATCGCTATCCCTTGGCTACTACTGCCATTGGCCGTCGCCATATTATTTCCCAATGCTAGACCCATATTCGAATTGCCTCGAGAGGCATAGGCTGCTTGTAGTCGGGATTCCACTTCTTGTGCTCGTGTAATGGCAGTATCTATATCCCCCAAAGGGACACTACTCAACTGCAACTGGATATTAAAGTCCAAACCATGCAGAAAATATTGCAATTGGACAGCTGCGGGGATAGGAATAGAGGTGTCCAACTTACGAAAAACCTCTTTTATTTTCTTCGCATAATCACAAATATCCTCGTGTGGTTCTTGGCGGATCACGTTAAGTGCACGCAACCAATATTGCCCACCCCTTTCAGGGGCAAACTCCCTTCGAAAAGCTCCATAAAATGCATCAATATTCAATATGGTTTCGGCTTCTAAACCATGATACCATATGGCAGCTCTTCCTTTGAGAGTCATGTTGAAGAACATCATTAAATGCCCTTCTTCTTGGATGCGATAGTTAAACATCAGCTTTTGAAACTCCCTGATGTGGAGTTCCACATCTTCCTCAACTAATACATTAAAAATGGGTAGCGGGTAATCTAGAGCCGGCAAATCCGTCGTTCCTGCAGGAATTGCAATAGGCTGTGCCATGACAGAAATTGGATTTGCACTAGAAATAGGGGACGGTGGGGTTACACCTCCCGCACTTGATGTAGACTGACTTATGGAAGGAAGGGGAGTACTAGAGCTTCCTCCTTCTCCTAACTTACTGCTTGTGGCACCAAGACCACTAGATCCACTCCTTCGTAAGGTTTCAGCACCGCTACGCTTAGGGAAATACCTCCTCAGAATTTCAGCATGTCGGCTAGCTCTTTCGTCTCTCTCTTGCTTTTGGATTTCGGCTAGACGATGCTTATCAATGAATAACGGGTACATCGCAGTATCCTTTGGCATAAACTGCTAATTGGTCCCTAGACAACCAGGATTCAAGGACCGCCACTTCTAAGCGACTCCCGGCAGATGCACCACTGATGGGACCTAAAATGGGCCGGCACTAGCTCATGCGCTAGCTGAACCTCAATCATGTGCTCAACAACCCCACGGCCTCGCGGCCAGGAGCATGGATGACACATACATCATCTTCCTAAACGTCTTGCGTTTGTATCACATCTCTTAGTCCAACTCTAACCCAATTAACACTCCTCAGAGGGAGTCCCTAGCACATTGCCAAATAGCACGAAGCACAAACACAGGAGGTCCTCCCACGGCTGACTGCCGCTACCTCACTGCGACTCTCCTACATCTTGGGGATTGGCCCCTCTATGCGTCGCTAAACATATATAACACTTATCTGCTTCCTCACTTTACTTTCCCCTTAGACCCAACGCCTAGCCTACAGCTTGGACAACCTGTCTCACTCAACGTTGGTCATATCTCTAGCAAGCAATTGCCATGCATCCAGGAGGTATTGTCTGATACATTTTAAATTGTATGCTTCATGCAAGTTGTGAATGTCCATGTGCTCAAACAATTAAGAAAATTAGCATTGGTGCTTAGTGCAAAAGCATTCTTTCAATGAATTTGACTATTGCTCGTATGCAGCGTTGCATGAACCTAGCACCGGGAAACCCTCGTGCTACTAGGTTCTTAATCTTTAATTATCGACCAACCTAAATGGTATGCATAAAAACCAGCAATATTTTCATCATTTCATTCAGCATTTAAACACTTTTCATACATTCTACCCCCTCACCCGTTTAGGTTGTGCATGGTGTATAGGTTTAGGGTTCATTTTCCACATTTTTATTGCATAAAAAGCCATAAAAACTCACTAAAACATAAAGGTAGGGCTGAACTGAGGCTAAACCTCACACTTTAGACCCCCCATACATCCACAAACATGAATCTTATTTTTCCTTAATTTTCGGCACTCAAAATCCATTTTTCCCCTATTTTTCCCCCATTTTCCCTATTTTTCTTGTATTTTTTACAATATTAAATGACTGAAAATACAAAATGAGTTGTGGACTATGGCCCTTAGGTTCATTTGTAGCAAAATCACAAATTTAGTTGGTGTGTCTTATTATATTTTCCATTTATATCTCCAAAACACCCAATTTTCTCATATTTCACGTGTTTTACGGGATTTACACTACTAATTTCATCCACAACACTTATGATTTTCTGATTTTCTGATCATTAACAGTTGGAAGGCATTTCAAACAACATTATAATGCATAATCATCCCATGGGAACAAATACTCATGAAGCAAATTGCATAAAAACACAATTTCCTTTGTAAAAATGAGATTACCGTTCTTTGCGGGTTGCGGGTTTTTATTTGCCATATCTTGGGACTCATTTCCAGCCAGCATTAATGCTCATGACAGTCCACAATCAGCAACCTTCAATCTTCTTGCACCACGGAGAAATCCGGTCTTCATTGGACAAGCATTCGTCATCCATTCTTCTTCTTCTTCTTCACCACATGAATCTACCTTTAGGGGAGAGAGAGAGAGGAGAGAGAAAGACTGAAATCAGAATTCTTCACAAAGACCACCATTTCTCGAGCGAGAGGCGGCGATAGAGTCAGCATCTAGGAGGGAAGCAAGGGCAATGATCAGTTATAGTGGTTGTTTGCAGGCTGAAGGTTGCCTCTCCATCCTCCATGGCGCATTTTTCAGCGCCCTCTGTTGGCCACGTTTTTTCATCTCTCTCATCCCACGATTCCTCATTTGCATGCCTTTTGGTTGGGGGGTTAAAATTCCCCCAAAGGGCACCCCCCCTTTGGTCCATGTTGTGGCCACCCTTTCAAATCTTGACCATTTCTTGGCATTTTCCCCGTCCGAACTCGAAATCGAGCTCTGAAAAATCCTGAGCATCCGGCTTGGCATCCCGCATTGGCCGGTAACTCGTGTCAACCTGCACGACTGTCTGAAAAATTATGAAAAATCAACAAGTGTCGCTCGGGCGCCTTTAAAGCACTTTAGCGCTTAAAATCGTCCTAGATTGAGCCGCCGCCTTTGACGTTGAATATTTTTTCCTTGATATTCATAATTTTTAGCTATTTTTACACACTTCTTGGCACCAAAATTCCGCTCTCATTGGCGACCATGGGATAAGGCAACTCAGCCCGTCGAATCCCACAGTAGATTTGCACAAAACAACCAAAGGAAGCATCAAGCTGATACAAAAGAGATACATATTAGAACACAGCACAATGCTCACCCTACCCCCTAACAAAACCAAGGCATGACATCCACAAGGAGTAGGCCTAGCATAATCTGATAGAAGATCTGAAGCTAGTCACTAACCAACTGCTCCAACACGGCCAAAAGAAAAAGAACTGTCAAAGAGGTTGCCCTAAGTGGTGGTCTGTACTACCTACCTAACTAAGGACAACACAACTAGGAGCTCCTACTAGGCGAGGACTCCTATAGCCTGATCAAGAGGTATATTCTGTCAGCACATTTCTTCTTTTAAGGTTTTTATGGTTCATACTCCGGTATGTAAAAAGGAGGGAGCTGAGAATAGTGACCCAAGGAGAACAAGGCATCGGCCTCAGGTCCTGTCTTGGTACCCAAGAACCTACCCAGGCCGCGCAAGGCGACACTTAATCCTTTTTTGACGCTCACTTTTATTTTTGCTCCAACCTTCCTTGTTTCTTCTTTTTTCAGCAAGAAGCCACCCCTAGGAAGACAAGGTGTCGGCCCCGGGTCAGACTCGTCCCTAAGAACAAGTAGCATCTGTGTGCCCATGCTTCTGGCATGTATTACAATATGGTTTTTCCTTCTTTCTGAGATGTTGAAATTCCCATACTCTTCAGAGTTGCAGTAATTTGTTTATACAGGTTGTGAGACTTGCTCTTTATATTTCCCTTTCCATTTTTGTCCTTCTTTCCCCTAGCTTTACTTCTCTACTTCTCTTTCCTTTTCTTCTTCCTGCTTTTGGATTTCCTTTCCTCATCTTCTAAAATATCAGAATTTGAATCTGAAATGTCATCTTCTGAATCCGAACCTGAGTCAAACTCTGAATCTGAGTTTGAATTGGAATCATTGTCTGAATCTGAATCATTGCTATACTTCTTCTTCTTTTGTTTGATGGTTCCCAACCTTTTCTCTGCTCTTTTGGTAGCTGCTTACCAACAACTGATTAAATCCTCCTACACCTCCAGGAATATCTGTACTGGCTACTGCAGTTCTCAGGGATTCCCTCAACCCATTACAGAAATATTCCCCAAACATCTCATTGGTTGGCCTTTCATTGGGTGCAAGTCTTCCATTCAAGTCTAAAAATTGCTATGCATAATCCTCCTCAAGGAGCCTCTTTTGTGTCATTGTTTTAAGCTTCTTTAGAATATTAGTGGGTCTTTTTCACCTTCTAAATCTTGCCAAAAATGCTATTTGTAATGCTTGTGTATCAGCAAAATGGGCTGCACCATACTATATAAAGTAGTTCATAGCCTTACCCTCCAATGTGGCAGCAAATTGCTACTTTTTCACATCATCTCCATACCATCTCCATACAATACTCCTAGTCCATTTGCTTCCCATTTTGTGTTGAATTGAGTTACATGGGAATCATGGTCTTCCTTTTTGGACTCACCCTTGAAGTTTGCAAATTTGACTTTGAGATTTTCTGGATTAGGGGGTTGTGCCATTGATCGTGGCTGTTATGTTGCTGCAAGCTTTCTTCTTGCTGGTTTTTTAGGTAATGGTTGAAACCTTAGTTTTCTCCTTGCCTGTCTCCGAATTTGAGACCATGCTAGCAGTCCCACAAATCTATTTCTGCTTCTATGGAACAAGCTCACAACTCGACTTCAGGCCAAAAGACAAGCTTTTCAAACTCCCCCAAACGTGCAAGGAGCCTTTTTGAAGGTAACACGAAAGTATTTGGTGCTCACACAAGAGCCAAGGGTGGAAACCCTGGCCCTTCCCTATAACCCCCTCACCTCTCAACCCCAAAAGAAACTAAACCCCCCCTCTCACTTTTCACTCAATTCACTCACCTTCCCTCCTATATTTTCTAATGGGATGCCCCGAGCCACTTAACCATGCCCAAGCGTGATGCGCAACAGCCCCATGCCGTGTCGCCACCAAGGAGAGCCAAGCCTTGAGTAGGGTACCTCCCATATACCCTCCTCACGTGGTATAACCTGTAATTGTTGATCAGTAACAACATCTTTTGCTGCATGACTAGGGCCTACTTCTTCAGTCTGTACTTCTTGATCACTTAGATACCCTAAATCCAGGATATCCACCTGTCTGCCACTACTAGATCTCTGTTATTCTTTCTTCTTCTATTTCTCTTCCTATTCTAATTTTGCTTGTAGCCTGGTATAATAGGTTCCAAAACCTTCACCCCTGTATTTTTCAGTAGACATACACCATACAACTGTTCTGTCTCATCATATTATTCTACTACTGATATGGTTGACGAAAGTGCCAAAGATACTGGTTATGCTAAATTTGTCTGAACACAGTACATGTATTCTTCAAACCAAAAGGAGCAACCTGTTTTGTCTCTTCTTTCCATACTACCTCCCTGATCTTTCCAACAATGTCCAAAGGTAAATCAGGAAACTTTGTGTTCAGAAATACCTGACTATATGCCTCAAACTCCTCCTCTTATGTTGTCCGATTCTGAAAATCGTGTAACAAAACCTATGCAAAAGATTCCCATTCCTCCTCTTCAGTAGTCTAATACTAAAATTCCTCAAGCCATGAATCCATTTCTAATTGTATCCATTAACTCATGAATCTTTTGCACCTGTTCCATTCTGAAACATCCCGCCTTTTTGCTATGGTATGCTCCCCTTACTTCCGTTCATTCACGGAAACCGTCTTTTGCACCTTGCCATCCATTCGCTTCAGCACTTGAAAGCACTTCACAACTAGTTCCTTGCATTGCTCTGATAGCAAAGAGATAGAACACCCACCGTCGATTGATCTGCAACCAAAGATTCACGAAGATCAATGACTGGCAGGATCACCAAGTGTTAGTGGTCAAAAAGCTTCCCCATTAAAGATCGCTTCAACATACATACCATCAGAACAGAAATCATTTCGCAATTCAGATATTCAACTACTCAAAATAGTTAATAGTTTTGAATACATATAGAAAACATAGGTAGAGAAATCTATGTTGTTCCCTCATTACTTTTTGAATACCACATCGATTATAGGTATATCTGTTCTCCCGACATGAACAGATACGAACAGAAAATCCCACGACTCCTCCTTCTAACTTCCCAAAAAGACTCATAATCTACTCATGACTTTTCACATTTGATCAATTACAAAGGTTTAAAACTACTTAATAGACCCCTAGATTATGGTTTAATCATGCCTTTAACAAGAAAGTAGTGCACCCATGCCACCACATTGCTTTGGTCCACTTAGACTCTCGAGGTCTCTTGAATGGCGACAAGTGTGATAGTCAAGGCTAGAGATGGTGAGTGCAACGGGGCCTTCTTTCCCTTGCCCCAACATGATGGGTTCACAAGTCCTCTCTTCTTTGTGGGAGTGCTTGATCTTGGTTCTTTTTTGAGGCTTCTCTTTGTTGGCTCTCGAGGGTAGGAGACCTCCTCAATTGAGAGCCTCATGGCCAGGGCCAACTACTCATCATTCACTTTTTTCAACCTCTGCTCCTCCTCTAGCTGCTTCCTCTTCCTTGCAACTTGCTTAGCCTATTTTCTTTGCACCCTTGCTCTTTTCTCATCTCCTAGGTTTCCTCTGGAGAAGGAGACTAGAGTTTGCACTTGTATTGGTGAATGGGCTGGTGATTCATGGGCAAAGGAGCACTCTGGAGCCTCTTCTACTACTTCAGGCTTTCCCAAGTCTCCAATGGCCTCCTGAATGATCGCGGTGAGAATATCTCCAAATCCTATGCTAGAGGCCTTGCTCGATGGTTTCTTCCATGCTTTTCTTGTTTGGAAGTTGGGGACTTCCCACCTATTGGTCTTACATCTATGGCTAGTGCCTTTGTATTGATGCTTCAATGGTTTTCGGCACATAGTTGTTCCAATTCCCCTCGTTTAAGGACCTGGCCACAAGGCTCTCTAGCAATGGTACTCCAATCCTACTAATTAAAGCATTATACCTTTGACTAGAGAACAGAGCATGGATTGTCTTTGCATGCAGCCTGATCTTAGGGTCCGGGATGTCAGCTAGGCTAACTTCTTCTTTGGTGCAGGGCCTTGTCCATTCCAAGCATGCTATAGACTAGGGCTTGATCTTAAAGTTTGGGATGTCCATTCCCAGCATGCTATAGACATCCCTTTTAGGCTGCCTCTCAATGTTGTTGACTAAGCCTAGTGCTCTTTCCACTTGTTTGGGGCTTAGCTCAACTTTGACCCTACGGATTTCTTCTCCTTGTCTCGCCGTTACAGTGCCGCAATTCCTATCAGCATTAAAAGTTCATAGAAATTTTGCACAATTGCTATAATCCATAGCTTTCACGACCTTCTCTATGTACTTGCTCAAGTTGCATTGGTCAATGATCCACTTCTTCATAGCATGTTCTTCCATGACCACATCTTCCAAGTTCATGATGTTCTTGAACTTGAACTATTTCAATGCCCTTATTTCAGCTATTAGGCCATACTTTGCGTGCTCTTCTTTTGTGAATGAAAGCTTACTTCCTTTGTCTTGACTTGCCATGTCAAATTCTTGTTATGACATTATAGCTCATCATTAGTTTTCTTGAGAAAACTCTTTGTGACAATATAAGTAGATAATGAATGCAAGCTATGGAAAGATGAAATACTTAAGTCTAGAGTGAAAACTTTTGCTTCAGGTAGTCCACACATTCCAACAAACATTCTTGAAGTTTTCCTTGATCATAAGTTGACTTTCATCCATCTGTTTAGCTTTTGAAATTTGATTGAGATTTTAAGACATGTCCTCTTTTCCATCTTACCCCCCTCCCCCTTGGAAATGATGTGAATCCTTCCTAGGATTGGAGGATGAAGGGTTAAGGGCATTAGCACATGTTGTGGTGCTTCACTTTTGCATGAGCTAAGTGTAAAAGTGTGGGTTATATTCCAAATGAGCATGCTAGTCCATGTCATGAGGTCGAATGCCTACATGGGTAATGTAGGTCAGGATATCAATTAGGAAGTCACTGGAGTTGATCCTGCTGGCGATGTGTAGCTCTTCCTTGGTAAGGATTCAATCTAAATAGGGGTGGGCCATGTCATGATCTTCTAAGGGTCAATTGCGTCTGATGTCGAATATTCTAAAGGAGGTAGGAGCTACATAAGTGGGGTCATACTCTGAGATTCTAATGGTGCGTCTATGCTCAACATTGGTCATAAATGGGCAGCCATCTTGTTCCCATTGAAGATGGAGAGCATACCATTTATGTAGAAAGGAAGAGTTAGTGACGGCCAACTTTTTAAGTTCTTCTAGCTCTTGGCTTGTGGAAGAGACTTTGCTCTTGCTATAGGAGGTGGTTAGCCTCCATTTATGAGCTAAGAAGATCAGTTTTCCTCAACTACCATTAGGAATTTGATGAACATGAATTCAAATTCTTCCTAGGTGCATGGGAGCATGCGTATATTAGTCTAAAGGCTCTTCTAAGAGACCTAAGTCCACCAACTGCTCATAGCTTTTAGCAAGCATAGTGAAGGTGGCATCCAACCTTCTAATGCAAGTGACCAAGTCATCCTCCATATTTTTGACTAAATTTGAGGCTAAAGTGAGAATAGATTGATGCTCATAAGAGGCTCTAAGGCTTGCAAGAGGTTGGGTTTGACTGGGCTAGATAACTTTGCAATTGGTACTTGGTGCGTAAATTGGTCAGTAGAGCACTCATAAGTGACTTGTGTGAGAGGGGCTTATCTGGAGGCTTTAAGGTTGCACTACTTCTTGCTTATGGAACAAAAAGGGACACTGAGAGTGTCAGGGTGCATAAGTTGAGGGGCAGCAAGCTACTACTTTGGTCGATAGACCCATTGAGAGTCCATGGATTTGGTGGCTCTTAGTTCAGGTAGTATCTTAGTTTTAGGAAGCTTCAAAGGTTTTGGAGATGGGCTAGGAGGTGGAAAATGCTGGTGCACATGCCACTCATGATCTTAGGCAACCAAATCCAATTGTTTCCTTTGTAATAGCCAGAAATTTAGGCACCCATTGTGGCTCGACCATTTTTTTGGATCTATATCACTGACTTTATTGTCTAGGCTTAGGGCATGATGTTTAGGGATTATGGGTTTATGCACGTTGGATTTTAGGTGGCCATGATTATTGTTTGGACACTCATTTGAGTTGTGTCTTGGTGGGGTGGAATGAGTCACAACCCCCTCCTTAGACATTGCACTAGGTTCTCCTACTGTTAGGTAACACATAGAAGGTCATAGGGAGGCTTTCAGTCTCAATAGAGATGCTACTTTGCACTTTCCCAGTAGTGGGGTAGGAATGCCCCCCAAACAAATTGAGCTTAGCATTCATGGGCTGCAATTGTGGCTAACCAATGAGAGTCCAATACTCATGGGTAAGGATGTTGAAGTCAGCTCCCTCATCGATAAGCGCATCAAAAGTGTCTTTTTTTTGAGTAGTGACTGTTATTCACAAGTAAGCATGTGCTACTACTTCCTCTCCATGTTCTCAATCTCTGTGATAGTGGCCACTCTTACATTTATAAGGGGTGCAGCATTGGTGGCTCATGCAATGGATGGGTTGGAGGGTAGTACTTCTTGAGGTGACTACCATTGAAGAAGCCTATGCCCTCTCCCTCCAAGGTCTTGAGCTTGACATTGCCAGTTTGACTAATTTTGTGGACTTTGAAGGACCCTAATCCTCTCAATTTCATTTTCTTATTATGCCCTTTTCATAGAGTATAGCAACACAAGGTCAGCTTGCTTGAAGTTATGCTGTTTGACATGCTTGTCAAACCAACTCTTTTGTCATGCTTTTTCACATATTAGTGCATGGATAGCTAAGAGCTTGGTCTCAGAAAGACATTCTAGCTCTACTAGGGATTCTGTCCATGCCTCCTTTCCAACCCATCTCTCTTGCACTATTACTCTCAAGCTTGGAACAAAAAACTCTATTAGCAAGATCGCTTTGGTCTTGAAGGTCATCTTGAAGGGTATTTGCCCCACTTCCATCTTGTAGGCTATCCTATAGGCCCATAGCTTCCATGAGCTTGTTATCCCGGTTGCTCCACAAGGCAAAGACCACTTTAGTTAGAACATTTACAAGGATTTTGTTCATGGATTCTTCTTGACTATTGGCTTGAGGGTAGTAAGGTGATGATTTTGTATGGATGATCAGGAATGTGGATAGCAAATGAGAAATTACTTCATTAATGAAGTGTGTGCCTTGGTCACTAACTAACTCTATGGGGCAGTCGAATCATGAGATCACCTACTCCCAAAGGAACTTAGCCATAGTCCTAGCATTGTTCTTCCTAGTGGCTTGAGCTTTGGCCCATTTCGTGAGATAGTTAATGGCCACTATGATGTACTTGGCCTAGGAGTACTATGCCATGCGACTGATTGGCCCAATGAAGTCAATTTCCCATTTTTCAAAGGGTTGTTGTACTATGATCGGGGTCAACTCCATCTTATCTTTACAAATAGGGAACTTTGTCCTTTGGCACTCGTCACGATGCTTTACAAATTCACATAATTACGGAATAAGGTGGGTTACCACATTTGAGATTATAGCACCTTGTGGGCCGTGGTATCTCCACTGAAAGTGCCCTCTAGTGATTCAAGTATGTTCTTCAGTCAGTACATTATGCATTCATGCTCACACACACATCGTCGCTTACAATAAGCCATTTTGTCCCAGTCTATAGAGCTGGCTGTGGTAATTAACTGATAGGGCTGAATCTTAAGGATAAGGTACTTTAGCTTGGCCTTTATTCGATAGGTCTCTCAAGTAATTCGTGCTCTAAGATTTGGACTATGTCATCTGCCTAATATGGTTTTAGGTCTACCTTGAACAAGTCTTTTTTCTTGGACATACTAAATAGATGTGCATCAGGTAGGTCGTCTACAATCCCCTGTCCACCAGTTGCTTCTCCTGTGGATATGCGTGGGGCATGTGATTGGCCATGTAATGTTGCTTGCCCTTGCATACAACCATGGAGAAGTAAAAATCTAAAAATAGAAGCAACCATCTAGCTATGTATATTGTATAGCACAAAGTTTATTAATGAGATAGAGTAAAGCTTGATGGTCCACAAAGAAGGTGAAAGGCATAGCCAAAAGATAATGCTAAAACTTCTTTACAAAAAATACCATGGCTAGGCCTTCTCTCTCTATCATGGAGTAGTTCATCTTCACATTTGTGAGTTGTCTACTAGCAAAGCTCACCAGATAGTCAAGATTGTGTTCACCAGGCTGGCACAAAACAGCTCCCACAACAAACTTTGACGCATCAATGTGCACATGAAATGTTATGCTCCAATCTGGGGCTTGTGGAATAGATGTGATAGTGAGGGCCTTTTTCAGTTCCTCATAAGTGCCTTAGCACTCCTCGGTCCACTCAAATACAATCAAGAACTTGTAAAGTGGTCTAATAATCAATGCATAGTTAAAGACAAAGCGTTGATAGTACCTTGTGTGTTCCAAGAAGCATTGAGCTCTCTTATAGTTCATCGATGGTGGCAAGTTGACAATAACCATGATTTTGGAGAAATCAGTGGCAATGCCATTATTTTTGGGCACCATGTGCCCTAGGATACATCCGTGTTTTACCCAAAACTTGCAATTCAAAGGGTTTAAAGAGAGACTATACAATCTACACCATTCAAAGACTACATGAAGCTTGTCCAGGTGTTCCACCCAACTAGAATGTTTGCATAGGTCATCAATGAATATCTCTAGTTTTCACCTAAGCATGTCCTTGAAGATGGTGCACATTAGGCACCTGAAGGTGGTAGATGCGTCAATCAGTCCAAATGGCATGAATTTGTAAGAAAACATGCCCCATTCCATGGCAAATGCCATCTTGTGCCTATTGTCAAGCACCTAAACTTGGTTATAGCCCAAGAAACCATCTAGGAAACTATAGGCTTCTTTTTTCGCTACTCTCTTGAGTATGTGCTTTGTATAGGGAAATAGATAATTGTCTCTCCTAATGCGGCATTGACTTTTTTATAGTTTACGCACACTCAAAATTTTTCATTCTTTTTCAAGAAAATCATGATGGGTGATACTCGGTCCATGTGCTCAATCTCATAGATGAATCTGGCCCTTAATAGTTTATTGATATCTTCCTTGATGGCATGAGCATGCTTTGGATTCATCGAGTAAGGTCATTTTTATACTGGTGTTGCCTTAGGAGTCATTGAAATGTTATGCGTTATGATTCTTGGACCAACTCCTTTGAGTTCAATGAAGAACCAGACAAATACATCTATGTACTCTTGCAAGAGAGCAATGAGATTAGCCTCCTCTTGCTTGGTTAGGTTACTAACACATGTCAAGGCTTCTCCCCTTCCCCTGCTAAGTTGACTTAACTTTGGCATCCCCTTCTATGAGCTTGTGTGCCTATCCCTACCTCTTCACTCCCAACAAGATCATTACTCTATCTCCCTTCTTGAATTTATTGAAGAGCTTTGGTAGGTACCGAGGCTTCCTTTGTTGTTTGGCCCTTGAACCTTTTGTTTGTCCTCTCTTTTCCTCCTTCACCCATCTGTGCCTTAGATGGACCAGCAAGTCCCCCTTCATGCGTATGGTTTTAGGTGGTTGGGGCATCTATGGTTTTCTCTCATAGCTTACTTATTATTCTGAGTTTAACTCATAACCCTCACTAGAGGATGGGTCTCCCCTAGCGATCGCAGCTCTGAGGCTAATTCCGTTGTGAAGAGAGGCGTGACACTAGGCTGGACTAGCCCTACTTGCTCATAGTTCATCATGCCTAAGTGATCCAACCAAGTGTGATCACATTCAATTCTAAGGACTTCTCTTTCAGTTCTAAAAGTTTTGGCTCTCTGTCACGCTTAGAATCTACTCTTAATTGTTTGAGTAGTTGGTTGTCTATGTCGTACTCTATTGTTTTGGCCTCTTCTTCACTTTCCTCATTTGTAGAGGACCAATTCTTGTACTCATCATCTGAATCACTACATTTTGACTGCTCGGTCATTGTCTAGGTCTCTTAGTTCTTTTTTCATCCATAACGAGTGCCCAATTGTACATAAGATTTAGATTGTGCATCTTAGTCCATTGCCATTTTGTCTCATCCATGAGATCTTGGCGTGGCTTGAGATTGGTGCCTAGGTTACTAGCTAGCTTTCTCATCAAGCACTCAAGAATCCCTTGGAGCTCAAGGCTGTTAGAAGGAATATGGAAAGAGGCAAGAGTTTGTTATCTACTAGGGCTTCTGGCCATCATGCAAAGTGGCATTGAAGGTGGGGTCTCTCACCTTTCAGATAGTTAGGATGTGGTGGCTTTATAGAAGTCACTTACTATCCTTGCTACTTGCTTATAATCCTCTTCTTTGTCTAAAAATAGCAAGTTGATGGTGGTTGGAACATGCATCCAATCCTGCTCATCTTTAGGCTAGGGAATATACTTTGTTAGTGGCCCATACAAATTTCTAGCTTGTGAATCTCCCTTCAAGATAGATGAGATGGCATCCAAGTCGACCAGCATGGTCTTCCAAGTGTCCATATCAACTCTCATTGCCTCCAACCTATTACCGAGGAATATAATACTGTTACCCAAGTATTTGATTACTCGTGCATTTTGCATCCAAGTTCAACCTAGAATGATGTCATAGTCTACTCCCTTCATAACTATGAAGTTCATTGAGAACTGGACACTCACTATTTTCAAGGGCCAGTGCTTCAGCACTTTGAATGGCCTAACTTTCATGCCATTAGCTAGCATGACATTGAACCTTGCGGTCTCCGCTGTGGCGGGCTACCCTATTCATGTAGGAATGTATGGCTAAGCACACTGACTCCTGCTCCTATGCCTACAATCCCCTTTTGTGTGGTGACATCTCCTAATGCCACCACTGGTAGGATTGCATGCATCTCTGCGCCCTCCTAGAAAGCATTTACATGCAAGGACTTAGTAGGCATTGAATTCAGTGTTAGGATTGGTATCTGTGTGGTTGTGTTGGCGTCATGAAAATCGGCCACTCTTGGCTTGTTAGATCCCTCTATCCTTTGCTTTACCTCTTACCATAGTGAGGAACTTTGCCTAAGCAAATCCCCCCCTTGGCAGAGTCAGAAGGGCCGATATCAACGTTGTAAGGTAGGCTACTAGAGCTTATTGCCTTTCATTATACTCTACACTCTTTTGTGTAATATCCCCCCCCCCCCCCCAAAGGTTTTTTAAAATTTAAGGCAAATTTTTTTACTCTCCCTCTCTCTCCCCCTGCCGTGTGCATGGCAGGGAGAGAGAGAGAGAGAGAGTAGTAATAAGAGGGGGGCATGCAGCCCCCCAGATGGAGGGTGGCGCTGCCTTCCCCCCCCTTAACACCTCCCCCTCCACCAATAAGGCGGCCCCCTGCTACGGCAACAACCCCTCCCCCACTCCGACTATAGCACCGCCTCCCCCCCCTTGTGATTACAGTGCCCCCCTGGCCGTGAAGGAGAAGAAGGAGAAGAAGAAGAGGGAGAGAGAGGAGAGGAAGAAGAAGAAGAAGAAGGAGAAGAAGAGAAGAAGAAGAAGAAAAAGAAGAGGGAGAGAGAGAAGGAGAAGAAGAAGAAGAAGAAGAAGAAGAAGAAGAGGAAGGAAGAGAAAGAAGGAGAAGAAGAGGAAGAAGAAGAGGAAGGGAGAGAAAGAAGGAGAAGAAGAGGGAGAGAGAGGAGAAGAAGAAGGAGAAGAAGAGGAAGGGAGAGAAAGTAGGAGAAGAAGAGGGAGAGATAAGGAGAAGAAGAGGGAGAGAGAGGAGAAGAAGAAGAAGAAGAAGAGAGAGAATGAGAGAGAAGGAGAAGGTTCTAGAACCTTCTAAGGTCTCCCCTCCTTAAGCCTTGTCCCTACTCATCCTCCCCCTCACTTAAACTGCGGGAACATTGCCACTATTCCCTTCAAATTGAGGGCTGCCAAATTCCTAGCAAGGCTATGGAGTTCCTTGCAAGGTTTGCACCTTGAGAAAGGAGGACGAGAGCTCGGTCCGACGCGATCGAAGTACGAGAGTGGGAGCTGCGAAAGGGGAAAAGAAGCAGACTGAATCAAGTGGAACTGTTAATGTCTCAACACCTACGGACCAAAATCAGGTTTTTCTAAGATCCACGATTTATGGTAAATTATAAGTTCATAAATATAGTTTAAATGCATTAGAACTTGGGACGGAAAATTTCTCTTGTTCTTCTAGGAAGGGGAGACTTACATACTAGGGTAAGGACGTCCTAGTGGACTCAATGCGCAACAACATTTAGGAGTTAGATAGGTAAACTATTTAGGGAAAAATTCCTATGAAGACTTAGTCGATGCTAAGGTCATTGGAAAGGGCGGATCACTAGTCCATAACTCGAAAAGCACGAGTTGAATTGGCATTCGACTATGTAGATTCTTGTTCCTTATAAGAAAAGGCAAACTTAGGGAAAACCCCAATTCCCAAGGTATCAGATCTTGCAGGTTGCAATCGATCTAAGGAAGAATGCTAAGGGTATTCAAGAAAGGAACTTCACCTTAACAGGAATATTGTACAAACCACCAAACTTGTCTATGTTTGAAACAATAGGGCAATGCTAGCCTTGATCAAATCAAGATCAAGGGGAAGACCACTTAGATCATTTAAAGGATCTAGAAGGAATTTGTTAAATTGACCTTGCGATGCCCTAACCCAAGGGGCAGAGCAAACTTTATGGTAGTTGATTTATGCTAAGCATGTTGCTTGGAACTATTGAAATGGTTTTAACGAAGGTTGATTTTGTTCAAGTGATTGCTAGGCAGAGTGGTTACTTGCTCGATTAGGAAATGATATTTTCCTAGTTAAAGGATGTTAGGCTGGTTGTTTCAGCTTGATTGTTTCCGAAAGGATACTTAAGGATTGGTTGTGGTTTTGGATGGATATCCAAGTGATTATATTTTCATGGCGGGAACTGTAAGGATAAATTTCCATGGGAACAAAAGGGATGTTTTCCCTAGTAAATGTTATTGGGTTGGTTGCTTCAGTTGTGGATGATTTCCTAAAGGATAATTAAGGAAGGATGGCGCTAGCTACCCCCACAAACCGCCAAACCCTAACTAAGGGGGCTATGAATCCATGCCGAAAATGTGGACCGAACCCACCGCGAGAGGTCTCTTCGTGGAAATTACTTGGCATAGGAGGATGCTTGGTGCTAGGGGGGACTTTGGCCGTAAATCCCAATGCCTTTGGACCCTATACAAGTGTTCTACGTGACTCAAGATGGGACTCAAGGCCTTGATACTAGTTACAAGGTAGAATCTTGGTAGGATAAACCTTCGGGTTTTTCTATTGCCGGGAGACAGAAGGATTTTTCTGCGGAGGCAGAAAGGGACACTTATTCTCCTGTATGGGCGAAAGACAAACATTAATCTGATGATAAGATAAGGAAATGTTTGATCTTGTTATACCTTGTCTTAGTGTCTGTGCCCTAAATTGCATAAAGGAACCTGTGATTAACGGGCTAATTAAGGAAGCTGCTTTTTTGTGTCAAACATAATGTGGTAGGTAATTAGATAACTAAAACAACCCCCAAGGGAAGCATGGTGGATGTGACCGTCGGGTCCATCCTACGGCAGGGTGGTCTCGGTTAGCCGAGAGCTTTCCTCAATGGAATTTATTTGATGCGAACATTAGAT
Source organism: Lygodium microphyllum (assembly GCF_053477565.2). Taxonomy (NCBI): domain Eukaryota; kingdom Viridiplantae; phylum Streptophyta; class Polypodiopsida; order Schizaeales; family Lygodiaceae; genus Lygodium; species Lygodium microphyllum. The sequence continues at coordinate 344,429 of NW_028229570.1, read as the reverse complement.
AGACAATGTTGGTTAGAACCGTGATTCATACCATTTTAGGGGACCGGAATGGGACTATGCCCTATGGATAGAGAGGTTGTGCAATGCATCCCTCTTGTTTCCCATTCTCTTTGAACCAAGTGCGGTATGAGTCTGCTTTGGTCTAGTTGTATCTGCACAAAGTGGAGCAGTTGTAGACTGATGCTAGAAGGCTGTTAGGAAGACCCAACTATGAGGAACCCGGACTTCAGGTCGATCCTAGTAGGAATGGCTGGATACTTCTGTGCGAGGCAGACTCGGGAGGACCTAGATTGCAAACCCTGTGACATTCCTTGCGAGTGCCAGGCGGCGCTTTCTGGACTCTCTTCTCGATGGGCTGCTAAGACGTGTCCCACGATTTGAGGAGCAGACACGTTACACTTTTGCCACTACTCTTGGGTAGTCTTCCCACCTGTGGCACCTAGGCTTTATCTTTGTGGTGCTATATGGGGTGAAGATGCTTCTCTAGATCCTATGCGAGTAGGTGAGACACACATGCTCACATGAGAGAGCTTGTTGATCTCATATTCTAGGATGGGCTTGGTATCTTTTAGGTGCTCTTGGGCCTCTCTCACCCACTCCTTGACCTTGTCAACCACTTCCAATTGGTGCCTTAGATCAGGATATTCCCCAACCTTGGCACTCCCCTTTTCCACTATCTTAGAAGCAGATGTTTTCGCTTCTGTATCTGTGACTTACTTACTCTTTGGTAATGTAGTGGCACTATCAGTTTTGAGTGTGATTTGTGTCTCATCTCTCTTTCTTCTCCTCATATGACTCCTCTTCCCTATGGAAGCTACATCAAGGTTGCTAGGTCCAAGTAATGAGATGCCAGCCTACCTTGTCTATGCCTTGGTCATGACATTCAAGGAGATGGGAGTGGCCTTGCCATCAACTTTCTTGACTCCAAATAGCCCCAAAGGCACGGATGGCATGATAGCTTAATTAATGGGCCATTTCTACCTAGGGCACTCAACATACAAATGAGTGAATCCACATTCAAGGCATCTCAAGTCGGAATTTTCTCAATTATCTTGCTCTTATTTAGGGTAATGAGATGAGATGTATCCTAGGTGGCCGCAAGTCTAGCATGCGATAGGCTCTTGGTTTTGACCTCCTATGCCTCTACTCCTTCCCTGACCTAACACCATCATCGGTATTGTGCTAAAATCCATTAGAATTAGATTATCCTCTTCATCATAGGAGAGATGTAAGGGTTTACGTATGCCTCTTCCTTGTTCCTCAGCATAGTGCACTAGAGTATCGCTTGGTGGATGGATTACGAAGGGTCAAGGTGGTCTAGGTATCCTTGTGGGGTTGATGTCCATCCTAAGGATAGCTGACCTTCAATCATTGGGTGTTAGAAAAGCTAATGGAGCTCCCCTTCCATAAGGTGGTGGTCTATTTCCTAGGTAGTAAGGCTGATTGTATGGCTGTGGGTATGGCAACTGCCTCAACAATCAACATTGCACTACATCATGGCCAAACCTACCACAATCAACATAGGATCTAGATCTAGGATCCATGCACTTGACCGGAAGGTGGTTTCCTCCACAATGTATGCATTGCACGTGAGGTCTTGTGGGCCTTCTCATTGTCTCTTGAAGCTTAGTAGCCAACTCTAGCTTCATGTTTGCCAACTCCGGGCTCTAATCCACATTCTTCCCTTTCTCTTGGGTGCTCTAGCTCGACCTTTTGCTAGTAGTCTTGGCCCTCTCTAAGGTTCTAGAGGTTGCACTATCTCTTGACTTATGGTCCTTGAACTTCTCTCTCTGTTTGAGCAGGTCCTCCATTCATATGGATTCTTCAAATACCCTAGCTAGCATGTCCCTTTGCAAGTTCGAAGTGCCCACCAAGGCCTTGTAAAGCTTCTCGCTTTGGATTCCACTTATGAACATAATGGATTCCGCTCATTTGCTAGGTCACTCTCTACACGACTGGGATCATGTTAAAGAGACTTCACATGTGGGTGAGATAGTCTCAAATGTCCTCTTTGTCCTTTTTACTGACATTCATTTGTTGAACAATAAGGTTATCCAAGTACCTTGCCTCAGAGAATCTCTTGATGAAGAGACTCTTGAGGTTTTTGAAATTATTCCATTCAGTATTATCTAGACTAGTGTACCACATACATCCTTTATCCCCAAGGCAAATATCAAAATCCTGTGCGCATTGAGCATGGTACATTAGGCCATTTGCCTCGCATACTTTTTGAAGATATTAGGGTTTTCTCCTATTAGTGGGTTCGTTCAGTCTTGGTTATCTTGCATGTGAGTTCCTTGTTATTTCAGACAATTCGCAATTTTAAGTTCACTCAGGTGCTTGTGGGTGTGCGTGGTGCAAAATAACGCTTTTAGCTTTCTAGATGCACTTCAAGTGATTATTTATGTAGTGTGTGACTATGATGAAAAAAATATGAAACAACACACACTTTTCTAGTCCGCTCATGTAGGTGGTGGTCACTCTAATAGGTTTGTTTGAGATGTCTCAGAAGGGTGATCTAAAAGGTTGTGTTTGCAGTCTCTTCCTAAGCTGCTAAGTCATGGTTTCTAGAGTTTGGAGGCTCTATGAGCCTTTGGAGATGTCTAGATGCCTAGGGGGGTGTTCCTCAACTCCTGGTTGGGTCTAGGATGGTGGGTCTAGGGAATCTCAGTTTTGTCAACCTTCAGGTTCTATTTTCAATGTTCGAGCATCACACAACGTATTTCTAGAATTGGATTCTCCGATTATGGCTCTTGTCTAAATGGTCAGCTCGTAAAGTTTGAGTCTCAGGGGTTGAGTTAGATGGTCTTAGTGCAAGTGCCACATTTTTGGCATTTAAGTGATTGGGGTCTGAGTCGGCCCAAGTTGGATAGTCCAATTAGTGTGGTTTGAGTTGGATGGATGAGTGTGTTCGAGAGTGGAAAAGTGGTCCAAGTGGTTTGAGTTTGAGTTGTTAAAACATGGATCTAGGACATGGCTATGATAGAAGCTATGGAGGTTGAAAGAGGAAGAATGAACTCATGAAGACATTGACATTGACAAGACAAATTGTCACACAAGTGAATTAGGTTCCAAGATTGAGACTTGGACTCATAAACACAATCTTGTGTGTGGAAAATGACACAGACACTTTACTGGAAAGAAAAGAGTACTATCATTGCATTAGAAAAGAGAGCAAGTACAATGCTTTATAGGAAACTAGATGGTAGCACTTCTTCTACTGTGCATATGAGATTCTAGTCCAGAGCCCTCACTGCTCCTTACAAAGAGACCGAAGTAGGTGTGATTGCAAACATCTCAAAACCCCTCCTCAATCACAACTAGAAGTACAAAGTATATAGAGGCTTTAGTGAAAGCAACACCTGCAAAGTGTGGGCACACCATAAACATGGAAAAACACTAGAGGCTGTTCGCAGGAAAGGCTAAGTGTGGATACCATAAACATGATGGACATCCAGAGGTTGTAATAGGGGTCTCACAAAGTGTACATAGGCTATAGTACAAGGCTACATGAGGAGTTTACACGTTTATGTTTGAAGCATTAGGGCTAGGAAATACAAAGCTAAAAGAGTCTATCCGAATAGAAGGACTGATGAGGTTTGTTCTCTTGGTGGTCTTCTTCTTCTTTTTTTTCCTTTGCTCCATGGTCTTCTTCTTCTTTAATTGCAACTAGATAGGCCTTTTGGGACCTCTTTATGGTGTGGAAGAACTTCTCAATGTGTCCGGTCCGTTTGTAAAAGTCACAGAAAAGCTGGTCCTTCTTGCCTTTGTACCTGTTGCCAACATATAATGATTGTTCATCTCTAGAGGTGCTTGGTTCTTCCTTAGTTTTTAGCTTCTTGTCCTCCTCTAACAGTGATGCTTGGATATCAATAAGCTTAGGTTTTGGCATATTGATTAGAGTTGTTGACACATTATTATATTCAGGAGGTAAACTTTTGATCAGAACACCAATGCAAACATCTTCTTCCATGTTAATGTTGATTCATGCGAGCTGGGTGGTTAGAAGTCCTTCCATGTAATTTAGATGTGTGGCAAGTGATGTGTTGGACTTCATTTCAAGCCTGAAAAATTCAATCAAGAGACCATACTTTGATGACTTAGACTGTGCACCAAACGGAGTGTCAAGTCTCTTCCAAGTATACTGTGAAGTATTACAGTTATCCACATGGTGGATATAGCTGTCATCTAGCTCCAGTTTGATAATGACCTGAGCCTTATCATCATTCTTTTGCCAAGTGAGTGCAAGGTCCGCATGACAAGGATCCTTTTCTTTTCCAGTGGTAATGGCCTAGAGGCCCTTCTTCATCAGGATGAGTTTAATGCAGGTCTGCCAGGTGCGAAACCCAACTCCTTTGAAACGAGCAGTTGGAGAGTCTTTGCCCATCTTAGATGGCTGCAGTAACAGCAAATCAACACCAAAATTCTCAGATTTTGAGTAGCACAAGAGATAATCTTGAGTGTGCTAACAAGCACAAGTTCCAACAAGCACTAAGTGATTAGTATCAAGAGATACTTGTGGAGCCAAATGCTTGGCAAATGATCAATAGGTCTTCTATTCCCCTCCTTGATTTGCTTGCTGGAAACTCAAAATGGCAGAACCTTGAGTAGGGTAAGAAGAATGAGAAGGATGAGATGTAAGAGGTTTGATTTCTTGAAGACTTTAAAGGATCTTCAAGCACTTCTCCTTAATGATTTGATGGCCCAAAGTTTGTTGAGACCTCTATTTTGAAGTAGATTAGAGTGACAAGATGTTAGTTTTTTTCAATGGGAGTGAAAGAAGAAGTGGAAAATGAGCTTATGATAGAGTGGCTATGGCAGACTGCTTCTAGGGTTTCAGGCCCGTCTACATTTCTATTTACATCGAGTAATAGGAGAATGCATTTTCCACAAAACTTAGTGGCTAAGGAGCTCAAGCCATGGGCTAAAATTGCACTATGCTCAGTCGAGAGATTACGCCCTGTAGCTTTGCCATCAACTGTATAACCAGATAGGGCGTAGATCTGTGCTGTGATGGAGAATGTTGCCAATGTCAGACCAAAACAACACCAATGTCGAGATGTGGCATAACATGATGATGTGCATTGAGTAGAAGAACACATTTAGAGAAGAAATCATGATGAATTATGGGCTCTAGAGTGAGAACAATAGGCTCTAAGCAAGGTAGGTTCTGCAGGCTATGACTGCCACATGGAAGGTCAAGTAGAGATAGGGATGGAGATGAAGTTAGATACTCACCCTGAGCTTGGACTGAGATGGAAAGGGACTAAGAGAGTAGAGAAGAAGCTATGCCATGCCCAACTAGGCTCTGATACCATGTTAAAACATGGATCTAGGACATGGCTATGATAGAAGCTATGGAGGTTGAAAGAGGAAGAATGAACTCATGAAGACATTGACACTAAAAAGACAAATTGTCACACAAGTGAATTAGATTCCAAGATTGAGACTTGGACTCATAAAAAAAATCTTGTGTGTGGACAATGACATAGACACTTTATTGGAAAGAAAAGAGTACTATCATTGCATTAGAAAAGAGAGCAAGTACAATCAACATGAGTGTCTGAGTCTGGTGGACTTGGATGAGGGAAGGTGTGACTGAGTGGACAAAATTCAGACGATCCGATTGCCCTAATCGGACCTTGCGGCGAGCATCCAAGTGCGGTGGCGAGCTACCGAATGACAAAAAATCTTAAAAAATTCTACTCACACTGTGCTAATGATTGCACCCAAGGAGTTGACACTGATCAATGAACACCAAGAAATGTCCAAAACATACTTGGAGGGTTGAAATACACTGTGATGAAGATCAACATGCACAATCTCTTCTCTTTGCATGTAGCTCTCTCTCTCTCTCTCTCTCTCTCTCTCTCTCTCTCTCTCTCTCTCCTCTCTCTCTCTCTCTCTCTCTCTCTCTCTCTCTCTCTCTCTCTCTCTCTCTCTCTCTCTCAAGCTCTCTCTCCCGCTCTCAAATGAGCAAATGAGCTTTCCCACCTATTCCTGGATTATTAAAGCTCTTCTATATTCAGTTCTAATCTTCCCCCTTTCTTCCTTTTTATGCATTACAATTAAAGCTCTTTTTCTCTCCCTTTTTTCCTGTTTGACATGTTTACAGCAGCAAAAATCCTATTGTGCATAACCTTCTTTTTCTGTTTTTTCTTGATCCTAGTGCACTCAAATCACAACCAAATGCCTACACTAATCCAACAACTCATCTAAATCCAAAAAATTAGAAATATTACTTGCTAAAGAGATCGAATACCTCTTAAAACTCCCTCACTTCCTACCTATCTACCTCAAGCACCTGTTCCGAGAAATCCCTACTTCAATGCTCGATTCAGAGCGTGCAAGCACTCAAAGCTTGAATTCGTTAGTCCCAACAATGAAACCAAAATGTGAGATCTTTCTCTCAATCACCAAAACCCATGGACTGCTTATTGCTTCAAGTGTTTCAAGCCAAGTGCAGTGGCTACCTCTCACATAGCCATACACGCTCTCACACTGTAATATTTCCACGCAATAAAAGTTAGTTGGTTAGTTTGAAATTTAGTTAGTCAAATAATAAGTTAGTAAGGTTACTAGATAAGGTAAGAACTAACTAACATTAATAACTAATAATTTTTATTTAATTAAATATATATATATAAATAAATCAAGAGTCGTAAATCTAATATTTTTCTCAGATTGACAAGGACCGTAGCCACCCTTCACAGAAGTTACAACGTGAACAAGACTTATTAGCTATATTAATCACTAGTATTAATGTGCATAGTTTGGATGGCCCAAAAATATTAGATTTTGGGCAAAAACTAGCATATTCTAGATATTTTAGATATTATCTTAAAAAGATATGAGCTGGATGTCATTTAAAAGAAAAGACAAGTAATGTTTTAGTTAGTTTTGGAGATTTTATAAAAAGAAAAAATAAAGAAAAGTGATTTGCAAAATTGCGCGTGCCGCGATCACAATGTACAGACAGAAAACAACACTTCGAACATAGAAAGGAAGAAGGAGTGAACTAAGAGCTTTCCAACCAAGTGTCTCGGAGTTTTACCCCCCTTTCGGAGCCAATGGAGCCATCAAATTTATGATCTGAGTATCAGATCACTGATCTTTCCAAGATCCCTCTCCACAAAGACCTCCACTTCTCAGCCACAAGCCCTCTCCTCTAATTCACTATAAATATGAGGCATGGGGAGACACAAGGAGCATAAGGAGACTACGAGAGGCTGTGAGAGAGAGGTAGGGAGAAGGATACCCTCCAAGAGAGAGAGAGAGTGTGTGTGTGTGAGTGAGTGAGTGAGTGAGTGAGTGAGTGAGTGAGTGAGTGAGTGAGTGAGTGAGTGAGTGAGAGAAAGAGAGGGAAGAGTTACCCCGAGAGGCTGCACAACTCCCTCTATCTTGATCTTCAACTTAACCATCTTCTCTTACACTCTCCCATCTCGAATCTATTCTACCTTCTTAATCTCTTGAGTCTACTTTCAGACAATGGCCTCCAAGCAAAGAATGTCACGTGTGGATGGAAATCCCACAACCAGCAAACGAAGCTTCGGGCAAAGGCATCAGTGTCAATCCAATTGCGGTTCTAGTCATAAGTAATGTATTTCCAAATTGATAGATGCTTGTTTTGATTCTCGTATGAGATACGTTAGGCCCATGCTATGATGCACAAGTATAGATCATTTCATCTCACATATTCGTAAGATGGAGCTTGCGAAGTGCACATATCAAGGAAAGTTAATTGCACCTAGTTGCATTGCAGCTTATTCGTTGATAGAGCAATTACAAGGAAGAATTGGTCAAGGGTTATCAATGTCATAATCATGACATTAAAAATTGTGCATATAAGTGTTAAGTAAATTTTATATAGAATTGCTCGTTGAACCCAAGGGGGAGAGCAGATATGCGATGGAAATGTTATCGTGACTATTCTTGCAGTGTTTGGGAAGAATGCAATTGGTTTTGTTGGTTGATCAAACAACATCCTAAATGCTTTTACAATCAAATGGTTCTTGGTTTTTTGTTTGGATGATTATTTCAAGTGCTTGTAATTTATGGTAAAAATATGGCAAGGGTCTGTGATGATGACAAAACACCATGAGGATAAATGAATGTTTTCTTAGAAGATGATATTAGAGTTGACTGCTTTGTTTGTGCTGGATTCCTAAAGGATTTAATTAAGGAAGGATATATTGCATGGGTGGATCACCTCCATGATCGCACCGCGAATTAACCTGAGAGGACACTGCTCGATTCATAGGCCGAAGATTGAGTGGTGAAAAGGCCAACCACAGGAATGATGTTTCGCTCCTAGACAGCTTGTGGGTCAGGTGGAGCTTTGGACATCCCTTGCTAGGTCTAGAATGGAGTTGAAGACCTCCGTGGCCCCCAACATTTTGGCATGTTGGGAGATCCTATTCTATATAAAGGATTGAATTTTTGGTGCCATGTGAATTGGACCAGTTGCTTTTGCAGGGCAGAAGAGATACTTCTGTTGGACAAAAGGGATACATAATTTCTCCTGTATGGGTGGGAGACAAAGATTAACTTAAAGATAAGTTAAGGAACTTATTTGAACTTGTTTGTGTTGCTTGCTCTATTTTCATGTCTATGCTATAAGTTATGCGAACAAACCATGTTCCCTAAAAGGCTTAATTAATGAAATTGGCTTTAAGTTTCACACATAAATGTGGTAGGACCTAATTAGAAAACTAAAGTTGTTAAGGGAAGCAGGTGGGTGAAACCCCCGACGGGTCTGTCCTACGGCAGGTGGTCCTAGAGAACTGGGAGGCTTCTCACAAGGTTTTACTGATGTCCGATGACCCTTAGGAATTGTTAGATTAGAACCCTGATTCATGATGTTTTAGGGGACCGGAATGGGACTATGCCCTATGGGTAGAGAGGTCAAGCACCACATGCCTCTCGTTTCCCATTCTCTTTGAACCAAGTGCGGCATGGGTTTGCCTCATCTTGGGTATCTCTGCGTAAAGTAGAATGTCCAAGATCCGACACTAGAATGCTGTTAGGAGACCTTGGCCACTAGGAGCCCAAATTTTAGGTCGATCCTAGTGGGTTCGACCGTGAATGTTCTGTTGGGAGGCGGATTTGGGAAACCCTAGGTGACAAAACTCGAAACATTCCCTAGGAGTGCCAGGCAATGACCCTTAGATTCGTTTCTCAATAGACTGCTAAAAGCATTCCTGGACAGCCAATGGGTGGGCACCTCACACTTGGTATCAGAGCTAAACTTCGTAATGACACGTGATTGATTAATGTATAGTTCATAGACATATCCCAAACAAAATAATCTAAGTGGTATAGCTTGATTGTTAGGCACCTCCTGCACCCACAAATGCTAACATGAAAGAGAAGAAAATTCTCCTCAAGCAAAATAAGGCACCCGAGTTTGGTGGATAAGGAATAGACGTCGCAGCAGAGGCAGAGATTTTTGAGATATCGAGCTCCACTCGTGATATGCCAGGGTGACCGTTGTGCATTTATGTCACCAACATGTCAGTTGGATGCGGTTGGTACACCGCCCATGAATAATAGCTACATGACAGCTATCCTTATCTACTCTAGTTCGTGGCTCAGTTAGTATGCCACCTTAGTTAGTTGAGTTTGGTTTGAGACCCATATATAGGGTTCTTCTATTTCTTTGTATGAGACTTCTTTTGGCTTACACAACTAAGAAGAGGAAAACTGTTTTCAGCCTCCACCCTTGTGTGTATTCCCCCATTGTGCAAGCAAGAAAGCTACAAGTGAGACTCCTTCCTTCTCTCCCACAATCTTGACATGGTATCAGAGCCTTGTTCGTGGTAAGGAGCTCAAGAAAGCAAGCCAAGCTCGCGATGTTCTGGTAAGAGGAGCAGTGTTGCTTTCATTTTCTATTTTGGGAGCAGATCTCTGCAGGCAGCACAGCCGGAAATTGCAAGAGTGCATTGTCTCAGGTTGAGATGCCCTTCGCGGTGAAGCAAGAGGGCAGTATATGTTGCGGGAAAGGCTTTAGCCCTTGGTGACCCTGGTTTTTTTTATTTGAGGCCATTTCGGGGCCTGTTTTGGAGGCGAAAGTTTTCTGCACGCACTCAGAAAAAGGCCCAGTTTTATGCTGTGCAACCACTGTTCTATAGGTTGGTGAAAAGTTACTGTAGAAATTGCATCGTATGCTTGTGCGCAGAGAGATTGGGAGTTACAGAATCATCCTTGTTTCCTGTTGATGCAAAATCGTCACTAGAAAGTGACTGTGTGGTCAAATACCACTTTCGTCAGTTTTGCAGATTTGCCTTTGTGAGGCTGAAGCTGTATTCTTTGCAGTGACAGAATTTTTTGCAGTGTTCTGTAATGGCGTCTGATTCTCTCTCACAGATTGTCACTGAAAAGCTTGACAAGAACAACTTCCAAGCATGGAAGTTTAGAATGACGAATTTCCTTATGGGAAAAGGATATTGGGAATTTGTTGCAGAAAATGAAGAAGAACCAGTTCTTCCTGATGTTCCCAATCAATAGCAAATGCAGGCATTTAAAGCATGCCATGAGAGAGCCAAGAAATTTATGTATTGGCTATCTATCAGCATTTCAGACTCTATGATTGTGCATATTCAGGATGCAAGTACGCCAAAGGAGGCATGGGATACTTTGTCAAAAATGTATAGCACAAATACGCAAGCCAGGAAAATGCAGCTGAAGCAAGAGTTGCACAATGTGCAAAGAGAAAGTATGAGCATCAATGACTACCACATGAAGGTGAAGAAGATTGCAGATGCACTTGCTTCCATTGGGTCGCCAGTGAAAGATGATGATTTAGTTTCAGTGACCTTGAATGGTCTAGGAAAGGATTATGCACAATTTCGAACATCCATTTCCGTCCGTGAGAGATTTCCTGATTTTGAGGAGTTGATTGCTCTTTTAATTTCTGAGAAGCAGAGAAATGGTGGTGCATCTTCTTCAGGAGGAACTTCAAAAGAAGCTGTCTTCTACTCAAATGCTGGAAGAGGTAGAGGCAGAGGTAGAGGAGGCCGATTTGGAGGCCGTGGTAGAAATCAGAATATGCAGCAAACTCAAGAAAACCAGTCCTATGGAGGAGAACGTGGTAACTCTAGAGGCAGGGGGAGCCAAAGAGGTCGTGGTGGATGGCAAAGAGGCCAAAATGCAAACAACAATGTTGAATGCTACTATTGTGGTAAAATGGGTCATATGGCTAAAGACTGCTATAAAAAGCAGAATGATATCATGAATGGGAAATTGCAACAAGGAAATTATGCATCTTCTAGTAGACAGGGTGATGACAGAAATGAGCATATGTTCATAATGCAGCACATGAACAATTCTGTGACAAGTGCAGAAGAAAGCAACGATGTGTGGTATGTTGACTCAGGTGCATCAAACCACATGACTGGTCATGTAGAATGGATGGAGGATGCAAGGAAAATGGAAAAACCAAGATTTGTGGAGATTGGTGATGATACTGCACATCCTATTGTGCAGATTGGAAAAATTCCTTTGTCTATGCAGGATGGGAAAAAGAAATACCTGTCCGATGTATTTCATGTCCCGAATATCACCAAGAATCTGGTTTCTGTTGGTCAAATGGTTGAGCAGGGCTTGCAGGTCAGATTTAATCCTCATGGATGCTTTGTTGAGGATATGAAAAATAAAGGTCGCTTGATAGCAAAAGGAAAGAAGAAGGGCAGAATGTTTACGTTGGATGCAGACATGTCTAAATTGAGTGCAGCAATGTTTGCACATGGGACTGGTGTAGTTGCAGATATTGATATCTGGAATAAACGCATTGGTCATGTTAATGTACAGCGACTTAAATCAATGAAGGCCCAAAATATTGTTGCAGGATTGCCTAAATTCAAGGTTGCAGAAATGCATAAGGTATGTGAAGCCTGTCAGTTTGGAAAACAGGCAAGGAAACCATTTCCTAGACATGTTCAAGAGAATAAGAAGCCATTGGAATTAATCCACTCTGATGTGTGGACTACTAAAGCTGCATCTCTTGGAGGCTGTCATTATTTTGTCACTTTTATTGATGACTATAGCAGAAAAGTTTGGGTGTATTTTATGAAAAAGAAAAGTGAAGTTTTTGGGCATTTCAAAACTCTTAAAGCTATGGTTGAAAAGGAAACAGGCCTGCAAATAAAGTGCCTAAGGTCAGATGGAGGGGGAGAGTACCTCTCAAATGAGTTTGCAAGGTTCCTGCAGGAGCATGGCATAAAGCAGCAATATTCATGCAGTCATACCCCACAACAAAATGGAATTGCAGAAAGGAAAAACACGCATATTGGAGAGGTATCTCGTGCCATGCTCAACGAAAAAGACTTGCCAGATTTTTACTGGGCTGAAGCAGTTGCTACAGCAGTCTATATAATGAACAGGACTCCCACTGCAGCAATACATGGGATGACTCCAGAGGAGAGGTATACTGGTAGGAAACCAGATGTTTCTCATTTGAAAATTTTTGGTTGCATTGCCTATGTACATGTGCCAGATGAGTTGAGATCCAAGTTGGATCCAAAAGCTTAGAAGTGCATCTTTATTGGTTACTCTCTGCAGCAAAAAGGGTATAGATGCTATAACCCTTCTACTCGTAAGTTTACAGTGAGCAGAGATGTTGTTTTTGATGAGATGAGTAGCTGGTATAAACCAGTAAATGTGATTGATGATGTAGATGCACAAAATGGTAATGCTGCACAGAATTCACAGCAGCAGTCACAAAATATTAGTGGACCTGGAGTGTCCTCTAGCAGTGGTTCACATTCTTCGCCATGGACAGGCATATTGAGATCAGGAGAATCTTCTCAAAGAAATGTAGATAGTGGTATGCAGGTATCACGAAAAGGAAAAGAGAAGGTTGATCAGCCTATGTTTGATGTGAATGCAGGTCACTCTTATGTGGATGGTGAATCCAGTGGCTCAGAACAGAGCATTGATGATGAGTTGGGTATTCCTTCTATTGTTACACCTGGAGTAAGGAAGACCAGGGATGTTTTGAGAGCACCTGGGAGTGAACCTATTTTGCGCAGGTCTACTAGAGCTAGGTATCCTGTGGATAGGCTGAAATATGATGAATTTACAGCCATTCACTATGCATATATGATCAAAGTGATATAGGAACCAGAACCCACTTCTTTTGAGCAAGCCATGGGAAAAGAAAAATGGGAGAAAGCCATGGATGAAGAAATGGATGCCTTGGAACAATGCTACATGGGAGTTAGTACCTTTGCCTAAAGGTAAAAATGCAATTGGCTGTAAGTGGGTTTATAAGGTGAAGCACAATGCAGATGGTTCTGTGAATTTTCAAATGCAATTATTCCATACTCCTGAAGCAAAACAGCCCCAATGCCACGGCCACTAGCATCACACTGTATAGTAAACTCTTTAGAGAAATCCGGGCATACAAGAATAGGAGCAGAGGTAAGTAATTCCTTTAACTGGTTGAAGCTGCTATCTGTAAGAGAATCCCAAAAGAAAGCCTCTTTCTTCAATATGTCAGTTAAAGGGGCTGCAATTGCCGCATAATGCTTTATAAATCTGCGATAGAATGAAGATAGACCAAGAAATCCTCTAAGAGAGGTAGTAGTAGTAGGCGTTGGCCAATCTTTTATGCATTGCACCTTCTTGGGATCAGCCTGTATTCCTTTTTCACTGACTATATGTCCCAAGTATTCCACTTCAATCTGTATGAAAGAACACTTCTTCTCCTTAGCAAAAAGCCTATGATGTCTCAACACATCAAAAACCTTCCTCATATGCAACAAATGATCCTGAAAAGTCTTGCTGTAGATCAAAATGTCGTCGAAGAACACTAAGACAAACTGAAAGAGGAAAGGTTGTAGAATCTTATTCATCAGGCTTTGAAAGGTAGCTGGAGCGTTTGTAAGGCCGAATGGCATCACCAAGTAATGGTAGAGCCCACGATCAGTCCTAAAAGCAGTCTTGACCTCATCACCCTCTCTCATGCGAATCTGATGATACCCTGATCTCAAATCAATCTTCGTGAAGAATCGAGCCCCCTTAAGCTCATCAAGCAAATCATCTATCCTGGGTATAGGATACCTGTTCTTTGCTGTTATCTTATTAAGATCCCTGTAGTCAATGCACATTCTGAAAGATCCATCTTTCTTTTTGACTAACAGGACTGGGGATGCATACGGTGAAGAACTGGGTTCAATAAATCCCATTTCAAGAAGCTCTTTGATTTGCTTGGCTACTTCCTCTCGTTCACATTTTGATAGTCTGTAAGGTGGCTTATTGATTGTCTTTGAGTTGGGTTCCAAATCAATGGGGTGATCCACCGCTCTCTTAGGAGGCAATGAAGTAGGTACTTCAAATAAATCTCTATACTCCTCAAGAAGAGCTGTCAAGGCTGGATGGTTTGTTGAATTATGGGACTGATCCTGTGTTTCTTTGTTCAAATGCAATACAAATATCTGTGAGCGCTTCTTGTACTCTTTCTTGAGTTGTTGAATGGTGATAAGCTGAAAATCAGATCTACTAGGGATTCCCTGTAAACGGATGAGCTGTCCATTGGAGAAAAACTCCATATATAACTGTGAGAAATCCATAGTAATCCTGCCTAAGGTCATCAACCAATCACAACCAAGTACAATATCTATAGGCCCCATTTCCAAAGTGATCAGGTTTACTTTGACTTCAAAATTTTCAGCCATCTGCAAAGAAACCTGTGGGCAAATTTGTGTGCTGATTTCCTCTTCACCATTAGCCACTTGTACTCTAATGGGCTGCTGTAAGTTAGTGGGAACACAATTCAACTTGTACATAATGGATTTATTGACAAAACTGTGGGTACTACCACTATCTATCAGGATGAACACTGGCTTTCCACATATGCTTCCCTTTATACGAAGTGTATTAGGGTTCTTAGATCCCGTCCAAGCATCCATAGAGATAGAACAATTAGTGGCAGCAGGCAACTCATTACAAAATCCACCCGGATCAAATGGGATATCACCGCCTGGATCAAAAGGAAAAGAGTCAGATGGATCATAAAAGTACTCCTGTCCACCATCATCCTCGAAATCTTCATTTTCAGCATTGATTGTGACTGCATTAACTTCATCTATGTCATTTTCAAGGTCCTCAAGAACTAGCATACTCTGAATTTTTGGCTTGGCATTTTTGTATACACACTTTGAAGCATGGTCAGGAGTATACTTTTCTCCACACTTGAAGCATAGGCCTTTGTCCTTTCTTTCCTTGTAAAGATCCATGGGAATATTTCTGAAATTTGTATTGGCTGAAGTAGACTTAGGCTTATTGTCACCTTGCTTAAATTCAACCTTTGGACTGTTTGCTGTCCTGAAATTGCTTTGAAGCCTAGAAGCATTAAATGGAGGATAAGTTGGTATCCGTAAGCTCCCACTAGGCATATGATTGCTGCCATAATTGTTACCAACTTGCCCTTGCTTTAAAACAGTCCTTGGCTGTCCATAACTTGGCTGAAATGAAGACTCTTTCCTATACTTCCTTCCAAAGCGCTCTGCAAGCTCAATAGCCTTGAAAAGTGAAGTAGGATTCTGTGCCATAACATCAGCTGACAAGGATGGTTCTAAACCATACATGAACTTGTGTAACTTGGCCTCATCACTGATGTTTTCCACATACATGGTCAAGTTGAGGAATTGGTTTGTATATTCTCTTACACTTAGGCTCCTTTGTTCCAAGCCATACCATCTTCGTTCTAACTTCTCTTTTTCAAGAGGTGAAACAAAGACTTCAGCCATAAGTGCCTTGAAAGCTTCCCAATTCTCAATAAGTACATTCTCTTTCTTGATATACCTCCACCAAGTATGAGCAAATCCTTCTAAGTGGAGGGAGACAAAATGTATCTTCATATCATCAGTTTTAGGAAATATGTCGAAATAAGACTCCATCTTAGAGGTCCATTCCTCTAATTCTGATGGTGAAGATGACTGGCCATTGAATTTGGATAAAATAATTTTGTCATTGAATTCTCTATCATGGAATGGTTGCTGTCCCAAAACTAGCTGATCGGGATTTCTAAATACAGAACCCCCAAAATGAGACTGAAATCTTCCAACAGGTGGCTGAGAATTACCATGTAATCTTCCTGTTGGTAAAGCACCCCTAGAATTCTGAGTATGCAGTCCAAAAGTTTGAGTATTGGCTCCATTCAAACTGCCCAAATAGTCATCATGCCTTTGTGAAGCTTCCCCCACTTCATATTGACTATTTGGTATGCCTCTTCTTCCTATGATCCCATCTCCATAACCATTTTGGTTGGATGGCTGAAGTGGGACTGAGGGGTCACTGTTTGAACAAGCCTTCTCATTTGCTTCTTTTGATCCCTTTTGTGACTGCATGAGTTGAGAAAATTGTGCCATAAGTTGAGCATTAGATTCTACCAACTTATCAATGGAAGCATTGGTTCAGTTAGTTGATTCCATCATCTTCTCAATAGTAGACTTCGTTTGATCAAATGATAAAATCATATGCTCCATTGCTGACAAAATAGTCTCATGACATTCCTTATGTCTTAGTTCATGGGCACACAAAGCGTCATTGAATATACTAATCTCTCCTTGTTGAGGCTCTTCAGGGTTCTCTTGAAGTGTGCTTTTCATCATGGAATCCCTGATTTGCTGTGCATAGTCCTCCTGGACCTTATTTTTGCCTTTATGTCCTGCCATACTAGTGCAGTCCTGCAGTATCCCCTATCAGTAAAACGGCTATAACTTTGGCTAGAAAACTCCGATTGCAAAACTTTTTTGTGCGAATCGAAGCTTACAATTCCCTCTTCGAGATGAGCTATAGCACGCTATAACAAATTTAGGACAGAAAATTCTGTAACTGAATTTCAGAGTCTGAACTGTCCAGTCCTGCACCCTGTTTTGACCTGTAAGTGCCCTGTTTTGACCCTGTAATGCAAGAAAGTAACCTCAAATGGCTACCAAACCCTGCAAAGGGGTATATAGGACCTGTGGGTACCCTGTAGTACTTGCACCTGTGCTTCAGTATCAAAGGGTGTACCTGTATCCACCTATAAATACCCTGTGGGTAACCTGAAAATGCCCTATTTTACCCTGTTTTAATCCAGTAGGTACTTGAGTCGTTGGAAAGTCTTCAATCTTCAATTCTCCACTCGATGTACCTGTGTGAGGGATAAAACGGCAGGATGGGCTCCCTACACGGGCTCTGAATCACCGGGAGGTGGGCAAAGTTCCCCCCGGGTCGGTTGGTTGCACCCCTTCGGGATCTTTGATAGTGAGGGAGGGTCACCTCTCTTTTGTCCCACTATCTCCCCCGGCATCCACCTTTTTCCTCGGTGGGAATATCAACATGGCAGAGGCTAGTGTGCTAAGCAATCAGCATGATATGCAATTGAAAAATATCCATTCAGCCTTTCATGAGATGCAATTGATTGAGATAAGAAAACTTGAGATGGGAGAAGGGTTTTACCTATGCAATTCAGTGACTCACTGATTGCTAGTACTTACCCTTTTACAATTTTCCAATTTAGGCAAAAGAGAATCAACCAATCAATTGGATTAGAGTAAACAAAGGCACCAATCAATGTATTCAGTCAATAAGATTCAAGTGTTATGCTGAAATCTCAGATTGAGGCCTTTGATTCACTGATTGAAGCTAATATGCATTAGGCAAGCATTGCATTCATGACTAGATGAATTCAAGCAAAGGTTGACTGAAAATTTGATGAAAATGTTCAATTCTTTAATCTCTCAGTCAAATGGCTTAAGCTCAGCAATTGGATTAATGAGAGAGATTAAAAATTGAAGAGAAATACCTTGACATGGCTGAAAATAACTTGCCAAATGCTTGATAGGGCTCCCGGTTGTCCAATGTTAGCAAAATAATCCATAAGGCTTGCTTATCTGATGGTTGAGACCAAACTTGAAGCTTCAAATGCTTGAAATTGAAGCATTAAACCCGTTTCCCCCAAGTTTTTGCTCCATAGAAGCTCTTGATCCTCAATCTTTAGCCATCCCGTGCTTAATCCTTGCAATTTGTTGAAGAATCCTTGTTGAAATGATTCCACGGGCCAAAAGGATGAAGAATCTTCAAGAAATTGTCAAGAAATGGAAGCTTGGGCTTAAGCTTTCATGGCTGCCCATGGACTGTTCATGTAGGGTTTCAAGAGAGTAAAAAGCTGAGAAATATAGCTCTATTTTGGAGTAAACACACCAGAACCTTGAAGGAATCACTGCCATTGATGAATTAGAAGCACCATAGCTGAAGATTGGCTGAGAACTGAAGGAGAACAGGGCTGGAAAAATCAGCGCAAATTTCGGGCTGCTGTCCAGGCCACGTGGCAGCTTCAACAGTGAATGAAATGGTGCTCTACTTGTTGCATTTGATGTCTAGAGTGCCATTATGCAGGCCATTGTTGATGGAGAGAAAAGATCAGTGAGAAAAGAAGAGATCTTAGCCAGCAAACTCCATGAAAGCTTGGGCAGAGCTTGAGGAAAGAGGAAAGGAAGACCTCTTTTGAAAAGTAACTATAGTTTAGTCTCTAACTAAGCCCGGTTAACCATCCTTTACCCTAGTTACCTCCATTTTTGCATAAAATTTGATGACGTCCAGCCATTTAAGCCTTTACCCGCCATATCTAACATTGGATATCTCCAGATGTAGTCATTGCTATCTGTAGTTGTCCTGCAGCACTCCACTAGTCACTGTCTTGTACCATTTTTGTCTGAAATTGGTTTTGAAATAGGAAAATAGGAGTGAAAATGGAAGAAAATAATGGATCAAAGACTGAAGCTCTGATATCACTTGTCAGAGAGAGAACTAGGGAGAGAGAAAGAGGAGAGAGAAAGACTGCAGAGGAGAGAGAAAGACTGCAGGAAGAGAGAGAAATAGAGTGACGAGGAAAGAGAAAGACTAGAATTGGAGAGAGAAAGACAGGAAAGATGAAGAAGCCATGGAAGCTTGGAGCAAGAGGGGAGAGAAAGATTGTAAATGTATTGATTTGTCAAAAGATGTGAAAAATTACAACTTCTCTCCTTATATACCAGTGTCAATGTCACATGGCATATTAATAGCATTCTAAGTATTCCCAGCTTCTTACATACGCATAAGCGATAGTGGTTCTAATAACCTCAATGTTATAAGTAATCCTTTGAGTGTAAGTGGAAGTCTTAGCACTTCCTCTCTTCCAATCAATCAATCCACTTCAAGTGGGGGGGTAGTTTTACCTACGCAAACTCCTGTTGTCAATTCGGTTGTAGCCATGGCACAATCAATCACAATTCCAGCAGGGACACTGGATTTACCGGCATTAGGAGCACCTTTGCCCATCTTCCATGGGTTAGCAGAAGAAGATGGAGAACTCCATATTAAGGAGTTTCAAACACTCATGTTCAACTATCGAATCCAAGACAAAGGACACCTAATGATGTTCTTCAATATGACGTTAAAAGGAAGGGTAGCAGTATGGTATCACGGTCTAGAGGCCGGAACCATAACTAGTACTGACCAATTCTTCACGGACTTTCGTAGAGAGTTTGCTCCTGAGAGAGGTGGACAGTATTGGTTGCATGTCTTGAATGTAACCCGCCAAGAGCCAAATGAGAATGTCCAGGCCTATACCAAGAAGCTAAAGCAAGTTCTTCGCAAAATTAATACTTATATCCCCATTCCATCAGTTGCACAGTTGCAATGTTTCCTACATGGATTGGATTTCAATATCCAGGTGCAGCTTAGTAGTGTTGCTTTGGCCGACATTGACATTGCTATCATCCAAGCAGAAGGAGTAGAGTCGTGCTTGCAAGCGGCTTATGCAACATCAAGGATAAATTGGAATGGTAATAATTTGGCACTGACCAGCGGGAGTCAAGGGGACTCCATGTCAAATGTGAATGGCAGAGGGAGTATCATGCTGAATTTGTCTATGTTACCAGCTCCTCCCAATAGTATGACTATGCCTATGGCCAGTTAGACGGGCCCACTACATGGTGGAGGCCAAATAACGAATCCTAATGTTGTCCCAATAGGTCTCTGGCCACAATTCCTAATCAAGTAGTTAGGCCGATGGGATGACAGACAGAAGATTGTAGCTATGAGTCGAGTGCCTCTAATGTCCTTGGAAAAGTTAAGGACATGATGAAGCACTACACCGATATGATTTCTGAACAATATAGACAAATAGCTATGGATGTCAATTTTCTTAAGAAGCAACAAAATTTGATAGGAAGCCGATGCCCTGAAGAGGGTGCCCCCTCAAGATTCAGCTGTAAGTGGTGTGGTGGCCAACATTTCCCTAGGAATTGTTTGAATATCAAATGTGAAATTTGCGAAAAGTCTGGCTACTTAACTGCTACGTGTTGGAGTAAGATTAGTTCTCTCCAACAAGGGAGTAAACTACCATATCCAGTTAACCACCGTGCATAAGGGAATAATCTCCAGCAAGATGAGAGACCAAAACAAATACTGCATTGAGGAAAGGCTATTGTAGAGGAGTTGCCTCATGGCAGTAGAGTCAACTTATTGAGGCTGTATGTGTCAATGATGCTAAAACTTCTAATCTATGAGCCATAACAAGAGGTCAAAAGATTAAATAGTGTGATAAAGGAACTGTAAAACCTGTCGGGGGAAACTCTAAGCAAGAGGCTAGGGGAAAGTAAGTTCTGAATCTTGATACAGAAGGTGGACCTTTAAGGCTTGTTGATAGTAAAGTTGATCCTGAGAAGGATAAGGGATTACCGAGAAAGAAGGCAAAAGTTAAGAAAGAGGCACTAAAGCCGGTCCAAAGACCGAAGGAGAGAATGGTTTGGCGCGAGAAGAGAACTTTGGCTAACTACCATGAATTTGACCTAGCAAGTTCTCTTTGCAAAGTTAAACCAAATGTGAACCTCTTGCAAAACTGATTAAACTTTCTCCAGGAGTACGCAAGGAATTCACTGACTTATCACTTATTATATTTAGTTTGTTACACCTACCTACAGCTGGCAAAGATATAACGCCAGTCGATTAGTAGTCGATTATGCACTATTTGACTTAGAAGGCCACTTTCCTTTATGTTGTATCTTATCTATACTTTGTGTACATTGTATAGTGTGTGGAAGAAGAAGAAGAAACCATCAAGAAAACGTTTTGGCATCCATCTCTCTTCTTGTGTTCTTGAGTGAGCTTCCTCTTGTGTATACAGTGTGTGTTTGGCGTAGCAGCTTAAGCGCATCCCCCCATCACGCGATTCTTGACAGGGCCGATGTCTTGTCTTCCTAGGGATGGCAACTAGCTGAAAAAAAAGTAAATAAAAGAAGGTTAGAGCGAAAATAAAAGTGAGTGTTAGAAAAAAATTAAGTGTCGCCTTGCGTGGGCTTGGTAGGTTCTTGGGTACTGAGACAGGACCTGAGGCCAATGCCTTGTTCTCCTTGGGTCACTATGCTCAACTCCCTTCTTTTTACATGCCCGAGTATGGAAAATTAGAAGCTATAAGAGAAATGTGCTAAAATACACCATCTATTGATCAGGCTATAGGAGTCCCCGTCTAGTAGGAGCTCCTAGTTGAGTTGACCTTAGTTAGGTAGATAGTTTAGACAACCACTTAGGATGACCTCTTTGATAGTTCTTTTTAGCTTGGCCGTGTTGGAGCAGTCGGCTCTAGTGACTAGCTTTGGCCTTTCTGTCAGATTATGCTAGGCCTATTCCTCATGTATTTCATGCCTTGGTTTTGCCAAGGGGATAGGGTGAGAGCTATGATGTATTTTGTTGTGTATCTATTTTGTATCAGCTTGATGCTCTTTATGGTTGTGTCTATGTGCAGATTTGTTCATGGGATTCAATGGGCTGAGTAACCCTATCCCACGGTCACCAATGAGAGCTAGATTTTAGGACCCGATTTGGAGCCCGTTTTGGAGTCGGAAAGTGCCCTAGATGCATCAAAGAGCCAATTTTCATGAAAAATCAAACAGTGGCAAATGGCCAAGCTGGAGTTTTCCTAGACGCATTTCGACGTTAGAAATCCAACACAAGTCTTGATTCGTCAATCGGAGGTCATTTGACCCCCCATTTAATTCCCATAAGGTTCGGTGGTATAAATCAGCTACTAGATCAGGAAGCTATAAAGTGTGTGGGAGAGGCCAGGTTCATTGAGTTCGACACCACGAAGCCGCCTATCCAGTCGGATTGCAAATCGGAGTTCGTTTGGGCCTTCAAAATTGAAAAATCCACTTGCAAGACAATGTGAACACAAAAATATGAACCAGTTATTTTAATATTTTAAACCTTTGGCTTAATAAAAGCCTTGAAACTAATACAAAAACTATCGAATAGAGAGAAGTGTCAATGCGCCTCCTTATTTTTGCTTAATGCCTCTCTGATTCAAACTCGTTTGGAGAAAGAGAGGGAGATTCTTGATCAGGGCAGAGAGAGGAACAAGATGGCTGCAAGCTTTCCCGTTTCAATGGAGGATTTAAAATTTTCATTTTTTAGTATTTCTCTCTCCTCCCTCTCTCTCCCCTTAAGGGGCAATTCATGCCCTTGAAGAAGAATGAATACCGATTAAAGGATGCTTGCTCGGCATGAACCGGATTGCTCCAAGATCAAGAGGAGACTGAGAGGAGATGTTTAGCATTGAAGATTTGCTGCTAGTCAGTCCATTGGCAACCTGAAAAAATTAATTACAAAACCCGCAACACGCAAATAAGCGGTATACCTAATTTCTACAAAGGAAATTTGCTTATTGTTGATGTTTGATGGTTGAAATGGAATTCATATGGAACAAAAACTTGTTTGGATCTTGTTTTCATTATGATTGAGGGTTGTGCATAAAAACTTTGCAGATCGGTAATGATAAATAGGCGTAATAATCAAATAATGGCTCGAAAAGTGCATTTTTTGTATAAAAATGAAGGTTTTATTAGTTTCGGGTGGGAAAAAGAGATACACATGGGATAAAATTATGAGACAAAACATCTTTCAACTTTCATGATCAATCACTAATCATAAATCAGAAAATAACCTATTTTTATGCACAAATAAATAGAGAAAAATAGCCAAAAATGGAGAAAAATAGAATTTTCGCATTATAAAAATCTAGAAAATTATGATTCGTGGTTATGGCTGTATAAAAAAGCTAATGCATGAAGTGTGGCTTCAATTAGGCTTTGTTTATGCATTATACTTCATGTTTTTTTCGTTTTATGCGAAAAATACATACAAAATGATACCCTACACCTATGGAACATAGCATAACCTAAATGTTAGTGGGAATGGGTGAGGTTAAGATATTAAAAAGGATGAGAGGGTTTGAATTTTTGAAACATTTGATTGTGCATTCCATTTATAATTGCAATAATTCAATTTAAGGGGCTAGTAGCACGAGAAATCGGTGCAAGTCTCCATACATCGAAGAATACGTTTAGTGAAATTCATGAAAGGGTTGTTTTTTCCACATCACAAAATGCTGATTTGATAAATATTGTTTGTGCACTAGGATCATATGCACTATGCATGACGCATGATATGGTATCAGTCCTGGATTGCATAGCGATTGTCTTCCTAGGACATGACTTATACGCTAAATGGAAAGGAGCCTTCGTTGTAGGTCAATTGTACGCTTTTCTTAGGACTGTTTGGTGAGGATTTATATATTCTTGGATCGTACAAAATAAGAAAAGAGTGGAGTTTGTGTATTATGTTTTATATGTTGGAGTGATGCATCTTGGGGCCAATCCCTGAGGTGTAGGAGAGTTGCAGTGGAGCCGCGGTAATCAGCCGAGGGGAGCTTCATAATGTTTGTGTGATGAGGCACTATGCCTACATGTTATGGGATCTCCCTCTGAGGAGAAGGGAAGGTAAACATTGGACTACATATCAGCTAAAAATGCATAATTAAGTCTATCTAGTGTACATCGATGTATTACAAACACTCCTGGCTCGCGAGGCCATGTGGTGGGGTTGTTTGTTGGGTGCATGAGGTCCGGCTAGTACCATAGCCAATGTCGGCCCATTTTAGGTCCCATGAAAAGTGCTCCTTCTGTCATAAAAAAGGGCATATTGTAAGAAATTTCTAGAAGAAGTATCTCGAAAAAATGAAGTGCAATAAATGCAAAAAGACTGGGCATATTACTAGTAATTGTCCTAGTGTTCTAGAACCACCTAAGGAATTGGAGGCCAATTTTGCCTCCCAATCCATAGATGATCGACTCTTTTGAGTCTTGTAAACTCTCTACCTATAACCATCTTTTGTAGCCTGATTTATAAAGGCATCTCATTATGGATTAAGGGGGGGCATCCTATCATGCTTTATCCAATGCCACCTGGCATTGAGGGGGGTGTTGAGAATGTAAGCATGTGAACTCTCCTTATATTGGAGGGGATAAGTGTAGCTGAGTGCTAATGGTCCTGAGGGGAAGGGGAAACCCTAACCCTAGCTAGCTAGGGCTGTATAAACAGGCCACGGGTCTACATCAACTAGTGAGTGAGAGTGACCCAAGTTGTACTTTCATGAGCAACTGAATAAGCAATACTTGTTCTTGTACTTGTGAGCTCTTCTCTCCCTCTTGTGCACACTTCAATCTTTGCTTCCACTCTGATTTTCCACATTACTTTCTAGCCTTGATTGTTGAATACTTTTCTAAGTTCAAAATCTTTATATTGAAGTTTTGAGTAATTCTCTCAAAGTTGTGTTTGGAACTCGTGCACCTTATCACTCATTAGACTCCATTAGGAACTTCTTGTAGGTTTCTTGGGTCTCATCTAGTTGTTTTTTAAGTTCTTGTTTTTTGGCTTTTATTACCTCAACTTTATTACTGTTGAGTATTTCATGTAACCACTCCAAAGATCATATTCTACCTATTGTGCCCTAACCTCCCATAAGAGATTCTTGTGTACTCTTGGATGGTTCATCAGGGTACAATCTATTTGCCTAGTTTATAGTCATGGTCTCTTTTGCTTTGGTGAGTAATGTAGGAAAAAAACTTTGTAAATAACCTACACTAGCTAGTCTTAGGAAGAACTATAAATAGAGAATAAATAGATATGGTTACATTAGTTTCTGTATAATAATTGTAGTTCAAATCTTGGTTGCTCTATGATGATAGACTTCTACTTAACTGTGACCACAATTGAATCCATTTGTGATGGGTTTTACTGATGCTTATGCTTGATGATCCGCACATAGGACACTCAAGTACTTTTTACTCTCCATAGGAGAGGTTTTTTCCCCTAGTCACATTATTTTTCATATATGTATTCATGTTACACATTTTGGTCACTTACCTCATGTCATACACATCTATGTGTGAACACACTTTGAGCCACTTACAAAATCCTAAAGTCTAAATTTTTACTTTGTACTTTGGCACTTCACTTTTCAATCAATTAGGTATCAAGAAATGAGACAAAACACGATCTCTCTATCATTGTTCATTGTCTCTAATTGAGCTAAGCTTATATCTCTCTCATCGCCAACAAGTGGTATAAAAGCCAAGAGCCACATGGACCACCCTGCGACTCCACCTACTAGCTTAGCTAGGTCACCACCCTGCAACCATTTGTAGGCTACCTTGCAATCAACAGCTCCCATCTTTGCCTACCAACTATGTACACTCGCCAACTGCTGTGCTACTTGTAGTTTACTCGCTAGTCGGCTCATCCTATAGAGTGCATAATCCACCCACCTGTAGTGGCTCCACCTACTAGTGGGAAACTCTACTAGTTTCTCTACTAGTTGTTTTCGGTAGCTCTGCTTTATCACATCTCACCCTAGTTCCTACATAGTAAGTCCACAAATGACTACCATGTAAGTATCCTTCTGGCTCATCTTCAACTATCCATAGGTATATTTTATTTATTTTATTTAGAATATCAGAGCCAAAGGAAAGGGATTTTGTAAGGAGCAAGTGCTTCAGTGCACAAATTGCAAAGATTTGTAGGCACTTGGGTTAGCAAATTTGGGGCTTTTGTATTTTTGGTAGAAATTGGCATATATATTGAGGTTTCATTCTAAAATTGACTGTAATATTGCACATTGGATAGTAAAATTTTGGGGATTTTGTGTTTTTAGTGCTATTGAGCACTCTTATTGCATTGGGCAAGGTGTTGCTTTTGCTAAAATCTAAAAAAATTCAACACATTGAGGCAGTAGTGGTCGTGTAACACGAGTTAGTTGACTATAGCTTGGAATTTACTGTAATTTCTAAAAATTTGTAAATTTCCAAGCTAGGCTACCTTTTGTTATTTCTCTTGTGCATTTGGAAGAGTGACATTTATGATGGCAAATCAAGGAGAGAGTGATGTCTTCACTTATGTATCAAAAGAGAATAGATTGGATATCAACAACTATTCTATGTGGTTCTTCATGATGAATAGTGTGCTTGTTGCAAAAAATATTTGGGATTATATCATTGGGAAAGAAGTACATCCTAGTGATTTGGCTCCTACAACTCCTCCATGAGGAGGTCATGGTCAAAGGCAAGCTACTGTTTAGCTACCACCCCAAAGAACAGTTGCATAGAAGGCTTGGGACACTAGGGATGCCCATCCATTCTATTGCTACTTCATGAGTAGCATGGCTTACACTTGAGAATATGTTTACTAGAAAAAATATTGCATTTTCTTTTTGAAGAAGGAGCTTGAAAATGTGAAGATGGAAGAAGGTGATGCTATGCGTAACGAGCCCGCTCCTCAAATCGTGGGACATGTCTTAGTAGCCCATCGAGAGGTTTATCTAGAAGACGCCGCCCGGCACTCCCAAGGAATGACACGGGTTTTGCCAACTAGGGTTTCTCGAGTCTGCCCCGCAACGGAACTTATCCGGCCGTTCCCACTAGGATCAACCTAAAGACTGGGGTCCTGGACCCAACATTGTCTAAGGACATCATCCGACCTTTCCTAACATTCCTCATTAACATTTCCTTTGAGGAAAGCTCTCGGCTAACCGAGACCACCCTTCCATAGGATAGACCCAATTGGTCACATCCACCACGCTTCCCTCAGGGGTTATCTTAGTTATCTAATTACCTACCACATTATGTTTGACATAAAAAGACGACTTCCTTAATTAACCCATTAATCACAGGTTCCTTTACGTAATTTAGGCCACAGACAGGAAGGCAAGATAAAACAAGATCAAACACTTCCTTAACTTATCTTCGGATTAATGTGTGTCTCCTGCCCATACAGGAGAATTAAGTGTTCCTTTCTGCCTCCGCAGAAAAATCATTCCGTCTTTCGGCAATAAAACCCGAAGGTTTATCCTTCCAAGATTCTGCCTTGTAACTAGTATCAAGACCTCGAGATCCCATCTCGAGTCACGTAGAGAACTTGTGTAGGGCCTGGAGGCATTGGGATTTACGGCCAGAGCCCCCACTAGCATCCAAGCATCCTCCTACGCCAACTGATTTCCATGGAGAGACCTCTCGCGGCAGGTTCACTCCACATTCTCGGTGCAGATTCATAACCCCCTTGGTTAGGGTTTGGCGGCTCGCGGGGGGGTAGCTAGCACCATCCTTCCTTAATTATCACTTTAGGAAATCAACCATAGCTCAAGCAACCAGCATAATAACAATTGCTAGGGAAAACATCCCTTTCGTTTCCATGGCAATCAATCATCTCAGACCCGGCCATGAAATCATCAAACACTCCCCACTTGGGTTAACATCCAAAACCACATTAACAAACAGCTGAATGCACAACCTCTTGTTTCAAGGCATCACAATATCATTGCATACACAATCAGAATTTTAACTGGATGTATCAAAACACTTGCTTAAGGGATTTACAACCTTTTCAAACCGCCAAGTATAACTTGGGTTAACAATCCATTTAGGGTTAGATCACCAGCTTCAATTAGGCTAGGAGCGTATCCATTTGCGACGGTCTATGGCAAGACCGATAAAACAACATGAAACTATACTTATTCCTAATGCACCAGATCTCATGAAGGTCTAGGTCTCTATTCATCGGAACTATCATTTCATGTGTTTCTTTAAATCATGTTTGTGAAACATGAATTCTAAATGATTATTCATGCACTGAACTAGGTTATAAGCTATTATTTTATGTGAAATAATGCGAAGGCCTTATCATTTTATGTGCGTAAAAGCTATCATTTCATGCATATAATCTTATGCAAATTCCATACTCTACCATTTCACGCATGCAACTTAGTGCTTAGAGCAAACAAAAACCCTAAGACTCGTTCTTGTTCCATGCACGTTCTTGTTCCATGCACGTCACCAACCCTTTCATCTCTTCCACGAGAAATAATACCTAATTAATTTTAAAACTTAGAACTTGGGTTTGATTCATGTTTGCTGCGTTGGTTGCTCCACTCACCACTCCAACATTAGCCTACGCTTCCTGCGACCTTCTTCTTGGGAGCCATTCGCCTCGTGGAGATTGGGCAGTCCAGACCTTGACGGATTTCAAGACGACAGGTTCAGTAGGAAAGATCGCTAGATGGGGGTCCTTCACCGAGGGGAAAAGGTTTGAGTGTGGCTCCTTGAAGTTACTCACTAGCTCCCACTCCCTCTCTTTCTCCCTTCTCTCTCTCTCTCTCTCTCTCTCTCTCTCTTCTTCTTCTTGTTCTCTTCTTCTCCCCTTCTCCTCTTTCCCTTCTCTCTCTCCTTCCCTTTTCCTCTCCCTTGTCTCTTCTCTCTCCCACTCCTTCTTCTTCTCTCCTTCTCCTTCTCTCCCTCTTCTTCTCTTCTCTCTCTCCTCTTCTTCTTTTTCTTCTCCCTTCTCTCTCTCTCCTTCTCTCTCTCTTCCCTCTACTTCTCCTTCTTCTTTTCCTTCTCTCCTCTCTCTCTCCTTACCCCTTCTTCTTCTCCTTCTCTTCTTCTCCTTCTTCTTCTCCTCCTTCTCTCTTCTCTCTCTTATCTCTTCTCTCTCTTCTCTCTCTTCCCTCTTCTCTCTTCTCTCTCTTCTCTCCCTCTTCTCTCTCTTCTCTCCCTCTTCTCTCTCTTCCCTCTTATCTCTTCTCTCCCTCTTCTTCCCTTCTCTTCCCCACTCCTTCTTCTTCCCTTCTCTTCCCTCCTCTTTCTCTTTCCCTCCTTTCTCTTCTCTCCTTCTCCTTCTCTCCCTCTTCTTCCTCTTCTCTCTTTCCCTCCTTCTTTCTCTTCTCTCCTTCTCCTTCTCTCCCTCTTCTACCTCTTCTCTCACTCACTCCTTCTTCCTCTTCCCTCCTTCTCCTTCTCTCCCTCTTCTTCCCTTCTCTTCCCCACTCCTTCATACACAATCATAGGGGGCGTTGTCTATCACTGAGGGGGCCTGTGGGTGCTAGGGTCACTGGACAAGATGGTGGCATCTGCAGCCACGGGGGGGAGGGGGGGTGTCGACGAGGAGGAGGAGGGGTGGCCTTATAAAGGGGGGGGAGTGCAGCTGTATGTTGCCACCTGGGCGGCATGCCCCCCCCTACTTCACTCCTTCTCTCTCTCTCCCCGATGTACTGTCGGGGGGGAGGGAGAGGGAAAAAAAAATTTGGAAAATTTTTAAAAAAGGGGGGGGGGGGAGTTTCTATGGGGGGGGGGAGGCACGAGGCACACCCGGGGGGGGATGTTACACTATGCAAGATCACCTTTAAATTTTAGGACTTGTGCAAGCAATAGATAAATGTAGATGAGTATTATTTTGATGCTTAGATGATCTCTATGACTTTGAACTCTTTGCTAGCTTCTTATTTGGAATTTCATACAACATGGAATCTTATCATGTAGATTTCTACGCATCCACTTACTTTTCTTCAACAGTTGGTTAGCTTATTGCTAGAAGAAGAGAAAACAAAAAAGAATAGTTGGGTGGTTGTTGTAGCTTTTGAACAAGCTTTTATGGCAAGACAAAAGGGCAAGTGCAATTAGTCCAAGAATGCTTTGCATAGTTCTAGAAGGCTTGAAACTTCATAAAACAACAAGAAGCAAGGGGCACACAAGCCAAGAAAGGCAAGTGCCATTATTATAAAAAGCCAAGTCATTATATCATAGAATGCAAGAAATGCATTCCAAGGAGAAAAAGGAGTCTGGGGGGATGGGAGTTTTAGATGCACCTACTACCACTACCACTACCACTACCACTACCACTACCACTACCACTACCACTACCACTACCACTACCACTACCACTACCACTACCACTACCACTACCACTACCACTACCACTACCACTACCACTACCACTACCACTACCACTACCACTACCACTACTACTACTACTACTCCTAGTCCAAGGAGAAAAAGGAGTCTGGGGGGATGGGAGTTTTAGATGCACCTACTACTACTACTACTACTACTACTACTACTACTACTACCACTACCACTACCACTACTACTACTACTACTACTACTACTACCACTACTACTACCACTACTACTACCACTACTACTACTACTACAGAGTCCACATTGTTTTTCATCGACCATGACTATTGTTTCTATACTTGAGTTATGATTCTTCTTGGGCATATAGAGCATTCTACTCTCCAGAGGATGCTAGCACTTGGTTTTTTGATAGTGGTGCTTCTAAGTACATTACATCTCACATGGATTTGTTTACTTTTGTTGTCACAGCTCCTATTGGCAAATCAGTGCAATGTGACAAAAATGGATCTTATCCTATTAGAGGTGTTGGAGAGATTTTTTTGAATGCCATTGATTGCTCTACTCTCCATTTGCAAGATGATTTATATGTGCCAGTGAGATAAATAAGAATTTGTTGTCAATTTTTTCTTTAGAAAAATGTGGAATGCAAGTCACTTTTGATGATGAAAAATGTATGGTTAGGGATAAGTAATTCTTGACTTTGGTACTCACTGGAACTCTATGTCTTGGACTTTATGAGTTAGATGTTCACTTGATTGATCAATTAGTTTACTTGGCATCCACTCTTACTCTTGCTATATGACAGGAAAAGTTATGGTGCGCTTGTATGGGGCATGTGAATTATGGAAAATTGATGCTTATGCAATGTACTTAGATGTTGGAAGGCTTACCTCTCTTGGAGAGACCTCTTGAGTACATTTGTGAGGGATGCATTTTGGAAAAAATGCATCAATTTTCTTTTCCTCATGATGTTGCCTTTAAAGCTATGGCCAAGTTGCAAATTGTGCATTTACATGTATGTGGACCCATACAAAAGAAGTCATTGGGTGGATGTTATTATTTCATCACATTCATTGATGACTTTACACATTTTTATTGGGTTTATTCATTGGTTAAAAATTCAAAAGTGAATAATGCATTTTTGGCTTTTACTGCCCTTGTGGAAAATGAATCTAGCTATCAGATTAACAGTCTCCACTCGAGCCGAGGGGGGGAAGATATGTTTTCCTTGCTAAATAAATTTTTGAAGCAAAAAGGCATTGCACATAAATATACTATTGCATATACTCCATAACAAAATGGGTTTACAAAAAGGAAGAATTGGTCACCCATGGAGATGGCCAAATGTATGCTAAAAGCTAAAAAATTACTACATGGATTTTGGATAGAAGCAATTATGTGTGCTTGCCACGTATTGAATAGGTGCCCTACTAAGGTGTTGAGAGTGGAAAAAGACTGAATATTTGATTGATTTTTGTTATTTTTGAGGTCTGAATGGTTGATTTTTGATGGATTTAGAGTGATGTATGGTTGTTAATGGAAGTGTTTGAGAGTGTTTTGGATTATATTGATTATGTTTTGTTAGTTTATGATGATTTTTAGTGGAAATATGAAGCTCTATGATGTTCTAATAAGTTTTGTTGAGGTTCTGATTGGTTCTAATACCTTCTGTTTAGCTTCTGTTTTATTCTGATTTTCTTCTGTATGAAGCATGGATTGATGGTTGATGAAGATTGAAATCTTTTGAAGGTTTATTGAATAGTTTGTGATAGTTTGGAATGGTTTTAGTATGAGTTATGAGGATCTACTGTTCTCTGATGACCTTCTATAACCCTCTGTAGACCTTCTGTAGAGCCTCTGTCTCTGCTCTATTCATGTTCCTGTTCTGTTCTGTAGATCTTCTATAAGTATTATGTAGAATGTATGTGTGACTTTGCAAAATTTTTCTAACTTTTGGAAAGGACGAATCTAAGTTCAAAAGAGCTAAAACAAATGGAAGAAGCAGATGCTGAAAACTGAAGAGAAGACTAGAGAGACAGTGACAGTAGTGAGCTATGAAGAGACACTGTAGTGGCTCTGGTGCCTCTTCTCATCAGACATACCTCTTGGGAGGTGCATCCTCGACCTAAGAAGGATTATTGAGAGTCATTATTGAGTATTGTAGTGAGGATATGATGACCTATTGAGAGAGAGAGAGCCAGAGATAGCCAATTCTATCAAAACAGTGTATTTGTATATGAGAGATTGAGAGAGAAAACTATGAAGACATTGAAGAAGAATACTATGTGATTTATTTCCATTAAAAAATGGTGTATTCCTTTATGTTCCTTGTTCTATTGAAGGATTCTATGAAGATGTTGAAGATTATGGTTGATTCTATCAAATCCGTGGGAGATATCTACTATGATGCTGCGTGAAGATTTACTGTTTTCTTTGTTTTGGTCATCAAAAGAATGAAACAAAAGCTTGTTGATGTTACAAGATAGATTTTCTTGCAGTAGAATCCTCTTTTCCTTGGTGTTCCTCTTGGGGCTCCATGTTTTTGGTGCATAGCCAGGGAAACTTGCCATCAACAAGCATCAGAAGAGGTTGAAAATGAAGGAAGTGGCATTGCCAAGAAGAGGAGAATTCAATGGATGTTTGCAAAGTTCCTTCTTCCATTGAAGAGTTGGACAATCTTATTGCCAAAGCCACTTTCCACAAGAATTTCATCCCACAATGGGGGAAACATATTACCATCATGATGCATGCTCTATGTGGTGGACTATTTCCTCTTCCTGTTGAGGCAGTAGAAACTTGCATCTTGGTGGAAATTTGTTTGGGAACAAATTAAAGAGCAAAAGCAGAGAGAATGACTATGCATGGAAGATTTGGTATTCATTGAGAAGTTCCCAGACATCATCAAGTGGAAGATCGTGAAGAAGCTTCAGGAGTCGTGGTCTGTGGAGGTTCACAAAAAAAAGAAGGAAAAGAGTTGGGATTTGTTCGTGGATGCTCAACAGCAAGATACGTGGGATGCTTGGTGTTCTGACAATCTTCTATTTGTCCAATTGGCAACCCACTGGAAGTTGGTAGACAAAGTTTTTTTCACAATATACACTATTGAAACCCTTAGAAGCTGGCATTATTATAATGTTGGCACAACAACGATCCTAAGAAAAATGAGTTTTGATACTTTCAAAACGGAATATCTCCCCCTCTGTAGTGGTTTGAAAGCCGAATTTAGAGATGTTGAAAAGAAGGAAGTAGAGGAGATGTTGGCCAAAGAATCCCCCAGAGACTGAATCCCCTCTCTGATTCTATTCTGTTGAGTACTAGACAACTGGTTGGAGGAAACCCCCTGATGAATGATGCAATCAAGAGGCAAGCATTAGAACGAGTCCAGAGGTACGTGAGAAGAGAGAAGGCAAGAATCAAAGCTGAGAACGAGCTCGCAGTAGAAGTCTCCTTTGATGCCCTAAAAGCACTCTTTACAGAAGTCCCCATGGTGACTCAAGGTCCCCTTCCTAGTCAGATTCATCCTGGAAATATTGACAGGCCAACAAATGTAGCCCATTTCCAATTTTTAAGGGAGAGTACAATGAAGACCCTAATCTTCATGTAGCAGAATTTATGGTAGCATGTGTGGCTAACAATGCCAGAACCCTTGAGCATTGGTTAGCAATATTCCCTGCCACTTTCAAAGGTGCGGCATTTCAATGGTATGCGAGACAAGCAACAGGAACTTTTGGCACATGGGACGTTGGTCTTCCTCACTAAATTCAAGCGTGAAGGTTTTGAAGAGCAGATGCTAGAGGAGTTCATGAACCTAAGTTAGTCCTCTAGAGAAAGAGTAGAAGCTTATATCTCGCGAATGGAATCCATCCTAAAGAGATGGACTAACCATCATTTGGACGAAGGTATCTAGAAAGGAGTGTTTCTCAGAAGCCTACAACGAGAATTTCGTAAGGTCATGGGATTGAGAAGACCAGTCAATCTGCAAGCTGTAGTGGAAGGTACAAGATTGTATGACGAAGTTGAAGCAAGGTTTTCAATGACTCAAGGAAGAGGTCTTACCTCCTCCCATGCCAGGAATGGTATACCCACCAAATACAATCCCAAGGACAGTTCCCTATCCTTATCCCTAGATGCAAATAGTGCTGCAGTATAATGCACGTAATCCACTGTGGTCGCCCATAGACGACAATGCCTCAAATGATGGTTCAACCACAATAATAGTGGCCTCAAAAAGTTCCTCCAATGGTGACTCACAACACTGGAACCCTACCAACTAGAATCAACAATCCCAAGTCTCAGCAGGAGCTGTGAATCAGAACTAGAACAAAGGACCTTCTAGATCAACCCAACTAGTGTATGCAATAATTACACAAGCTTCCCAAAACCCTACTACAAGTACTTCAGGAGGTGAAAATCTGAAGAACTACTTATCCAAACTAGTTGCAAGTATCAAGAAAGAGCTTATGGATGTGATTACAGAGCATCTACAAACGCTGAAGGTGAATAACGCCAATACATCCACTCTTGTAGGAGCTGGGAGAGTTGTGATGCACTTTAATCCATGATGCGGAAAGTGTCATCAAGCGGGACATTTAGCCATTGAATGTACCCGAAAACCAACCATTCCTGAGCCTTCCGTTCCTACTGTTTGAGGAAGAACCATATAGAGGATATTTGCTCTCTAAAGAAGATGCACGAATGAAGACAAAAAGATGAAAATGCAAGATTCAACTTGTTAGAATCCAAAATTAAAACACAAGATATTGTACCAAAGCCTAGGGAGTTTGGTCCTAATTTCGGTCCAAAGAGGTTTTCCTCTCAAAGTTACAGAGGACGATAGTCTAGCGGCGGTCAGAGATCAGAGGTGGAATGTTACAGGAGTGGAGAAAAGGGTCATATCTCCTTGAATTGTCCAAATCCTAGACGATATATGGATTACAAGCCCTTATGCAACCGATGCAAAGGAGAAGGCCACACTGCAAAGGACTGTCCAAGTCCAGCCCCTGTAAAGGCCAAAGGCACTGATAGCCAACAGAAGGTACAAGAGCCTGCCTCCAATTTGGTAGAGTTGGAAGTTACCGCTATCACGCACGCCAAGAAGAAGGAACCAATTGTTCAGAATGAAAATAATTTTCCTGCTAAGACTGTGAAGTTCAACCTGTCAACAGAGGGACAGAGCAATACAGGACATAACAGTGCAGTACAGAGCACTGCAGTGCCATAGAGTCACACAAAGATAGTCCCAGAAATAAGACTAGAGGTCCAGGAGATAGATGATAAAAAAGCACCTCCAGAAATAGAGGAACTGCCGATGTTGCCATTGCTAGAAGAAAAAGGAAATATGAAAATGGGTGTGGCCCCATTTCCTAACAGGCTTAAGAAGCCTGTGGATCCTATCAAAGATTATGACTTGGTAAAAGACCTAGACACTTTTAAACCAAACCTAACATTTCGACAATTGTTGATGCTGTCTCCTAGCTACCGCCGAAAGAAATTCAAAAGCATCTTGACTTGAAGACGTGGCCTAAGGATTGCTTCCCCAACAACAACAAAGTCCAACATAGCCTCAGAACCGGTGAAGAAAGTAGATGTGTCTAACGCCTTTCTAAATCCTGGAACCCCAGAGATTAGTGTATGGATAGAAGGATGCTTTATTTTAGATGCATTGATTGATGGAGGCTCATCAATAAACATAATGACGGATGTGACAATGAAGGACTTAGGGTTGCAAGGAATTCAACCTACACAGTGGCTTATCAAATTGGCAGACCAAAACAGAATTAAACCGTTGGGCATCCTCCCATACGTAAAAACAACACTTGCAGAAAAAGATTACTGGCTGACCTATCTGGTGGTTAAAGCAAATTATTATGGGACCTCATACCCTCTTTTTGGGAAGACCTTGGCTTTTTGAAGCAAGAGCTAGGAAGAATTGGTTCAAAGGAACCCTAACCCTAGGCAGAGGACCCAACAAAGTGGTGTTGAAATTGTATGGATCGCAAAAAGGTAATGGATTTACATCCATAACTGACTCCTCCAATGACGTAATAGATGGTATATTAGGAGACAAAGAGGTTGTTAAATAGATTTTTCCCAAGAAAATAGAGACGCAGTCCCTAACAGTGGGCACAGTAAGCCAACTACCAAGGGAAGCAAAGTCCTTGTCCATGGAAGAATACCTCTTGCCTCAACTAGAATTGACTTCTGAAATCACCTCTGGCAGTGAAATAGAAGCATGGATGTATTGTTTTCCTTGTTATATGGCAGTCGCAGAGATAGTAGCAGAGACAGAGCCAAAGGCAGAAGAAGAAGTAGACACAAAGGCAGAAGATCTATTCTTCTCCTACATAGCCTCTACAGAAGCATAGACAGAGCCTCTAGAGGAAGAGGATAAAAATGATGAGGAAGAAAACGAAGCAAGATATGAAAGTGCAGATGAAGAAGTTCCTCTGATAGCGGATGATCTTGTTGATGTCCCTACAGAGACCTCAGAGGCTGAAAATATTAGGGTGTTGGAAGCGTTGGATGGTGTTAACCGTCAGACGAACAAGGTGAAAAATCTGGAAAAGCTAAAGCAGAAGACAAAGGCCAAGGTAAAGTGAAATGGAAGACGAAGGCGTTCCAAGAAAAATCTAGAAACACAAGCATAGAAAAGTCTTAAATAAAGGAAAAGGGCGCACAAGGAAAAGCACAAGTCAATACTTTTGTAAAAGAGCGCAACTGCATTATGATTTAATTTAAGGAGCGCCAGGCTCTCACCCATGCAATTTGTAAATATAGACGGGCGGTGGAAAGGAAGCTAGGAAGGTAGAAGGGCAATGGGAAAAAGGGCCTAGGCCACGGCTGGCCATGTAAAAAAGGGGATAATGGGATGACTGCCCAAAAGGGATTTAGGGTTTTGTATATAAAGTTGAAAAGTGAATGAGAAGATCATTCTTGTGTATGGCCAAAAGTGGCTCTCTTCTTCTTCTTCTTGCTTGCTTGAGCTTGTGCTTGAGAGAGGGAGTGTGAGAGTGTGAGGGAGTGAGTGTGTGAGGGCAAGGGACGGGAGGAGAAGCTCTCCATCTTCTCCTCTCTTCTTCTCTTCTCTTCTCTTCTCTTCTCTTGCTCGCGGCTATGGAGCTTGGAGCATGGAGCTTGAGGATGGAGCTTGCTTGAAGCTTGCACTTGGATCATGGAGCTACCAGAGTGCGCGAGAGAGGAGGTAACTCGATCAGCATGGAGGTAATCTCACTTCACCCGTAGATATGGATGGTGCGTCTGCTATGTGAGAGGTAGCCATTAGTG
The DNA here is from genome assembly GCF_053477565.2 of Lygodium microphyllum. Taxonomy (NCBI): domain Eukaryota; kingdom Viridiplantae; phylum Streptophyta; class Polypodiopsida; order Schizaeales; family Lygodiaceae; genus Lygodium; species Lygodium microphyllum. The sequence goes on along the minus strand of NW_028229570.1, from coordinate 307,098 downwards.
CTCGGCTTGGAACGCTTGAAGCAATAAGCGATCTGTGGGTCTTGGAAGTTGAGTGAAAGCTCCCACATTTTGGTTCCGTGCTGGGACAAACGGATCCAAGCCTTGAGTGCTTGCGCACTTCGAATTGAGCATCGAAGTAAGGGTTTTTCCCGAACCAATGCTTGAGGTAGATAGGTAGGAAGAAGCAAGGGAGTTTGAAGAGATATTCGATCTACTTAGCAAGTAGGTTTTTGGTTTTTTGGATTTGGAAAAGCATGTTGGAGTAGGGTACTTATTTGCTTTGTGATTTGGGTGCATTACGGTAGGAAAAAACAAAGAAAAAGAAGAAAAACAAGCATCAGGGTTTCTGCTGTCATAACAGGGCATGAGGGTTTGATTCGATTGCCGTTTGCATTTTGGAGTTTATTGGCTATTCCATGTATATACAACTCTTCCCCTCTATCCATAGCTTTGATCTAGAGGTGCATGTGATAGGCCGTGACCTAAATCGTGTGATTCGAGCGATTTATCATTGGGCCGGTTAGAGTCGCGCCGCGTTCGGCTAGTCCGAGTGACGACGATTCTGGACCAAGTCCCAGAATCGGCCCTCGGCCCACTACCGCTCGGACCACTTGACTCGGACGCGTCAAAATTCGGCCCTCGGTCCACTCAACTCAGACACCCACTGCTCGGCCCGTCCGAATTGACCATTCAAACCAACTTTGAAATTTGGCCCTTGGCCCTGCCAACTCGACCCAACCCTACTCGGACAAGGCCCGGCCGAATTCACCATTTGGCCCTCAGCCCACCTAACTCGGCTCTCGACCCACTTGACTCGGCCTTGGGCCTACTCGGCCCTCGGCCCTCGGATGGGCCGAATCAGGCATTCGGCCCTTGCCATTCGAACCTGTTGGGCCGAATTTGAATTTGTCCAAATTTTAACTTGTAGACCATGAAACTGACCGAGAGACCATATAGAGCCGAAACCATATCATAGATCAATCTGGGCTGAAATTTAGAGTAAGTAGTTCAAAGTTTGGCTATGAACGGCGGTCCTTCAAATCGCACATGCCATTTACCGTAATGGCCCTGCGGGCCGGGGGGGACTGCCCCCCCTAGACCCCTGCAGAGGGGGCTCTCTCTGCACCTCCCCCAAGTAGATTGTTGGAGAAAAAATGCGCACCGTAACAGGTCCTCCAAATTGGACCCTAGTGTAGTAATGGCTCTACACAAGCATGGATTCTCACTTGCAAAAGAGCAACCAAAAGCCCATACCCAAACAGAGACCCTAGAACCTCAATGGGCCAATCTAGCCAACAAGGGGAAAAAGGCCACACTGCAAAAACACCTACATGTTGCATTCGGACTGCATCTAGTCAAAGTGGAAAGCAACAACATCAAGCTACAATAGCAAGGATGACTAGATATGGCCGTCCTAACGATAGATGCACCTTGAATACCACTGCATAGGCGATCCAAGACATCAGTGGAGAATCCACATCTGGTTGTGCAGTTGGGGACTCAGGGGCATTTGTCAGAAGGCTTAAATTTATGAGCCAAGACTCGAAAGATGAAGACGTAGTACCACCTGCTTATCTTAGGGTCAAACTCACTGCGAAAAGAGAGCACACTATCGATGCTCTAATTGATGAAGGAGCAGATTTTAATATCTTGACCTATGAAGCATGGACCCTACTAGGCCAACTAGAGCTCACACCGACTAATGCAACTCTTAGCCCTTACGGGGGACACCCACAAGCACTCATAGGGAAGTGCAAAATCCTTGCGACAATTGAAACTGAAAACTTTCTTATCCTATTTCACGTTCCTCCAAATAATGCTAATTGCGAAAAGGAAACCCTCCTAGGAAGACCCTTCAAAAGGGCGACCAAGTGTGAGGCCGACTATGTAGCACAGAGGATACACCTGAAACTACCAGGTGTGAGGATAGTCACAACCTTTAGCAAGGGTGACCTCATCGAACCTCGAGGGAAAGGCAAGGAAGGTGCTGACGTAACAATCAAGCTTGCTAACGAGAGCAAGGACTTGTTGGAAGAGTTGATACAAGCACAAGTCGAACAACAAGAACCAGTGAGTGAGGCCATGCTTGAAACAAGAAGGTCAGGAGACAATGCCAAGGATGGCCTTTGGACTTACAAATATCGTAAAAGACCCCAAAAGAAGCCCAAGTCTTATAGACGAAGGCATCAATGGAGGGTCATCACAAAGCCATGATGGATATCCAAAGCGTTGCTACGTGTTCAAGGGTATTACGCAGGTAACCGATGGATTTGGGTGCCAAAACCCCCTGCGTAACCCCCTCTGTCGACTGAAGGCCAGATCGTATCAAGAGCAAAGAAGCGTAGGAGGAGATCTAAACGAAAAACCAAGTCTCAAGTCAAAAACATTGGAGTGACCGAGCCCCTCACGGTCGAAATCAAGAAACCAAACGGGACTAATCGGAGGGTAGATCCTTAGTCTAGCATGCTTGACAAGAAGATATCAGATGTAATCATTGAGGATACGCAAAAGCCACTAGTGCCTAAGGAGCCTTTGATTCCCCAAGAGGATAACACGCATCATAGGCATAACATTGCTCATGGCAAGGTTAAATGCTCAACAAACCAAATGGTAAAATCGTCTAATAGCCACGAGCAAATCTTCCAGCCAGTGTCAGAGCCACTTAGGAGTCCCAAGTCTCCTACACCCTCTTTCCCTAAATGGACACATGAAGCATAACAGCAGTCATCAAGTGCAGCTCCTCAATCCCAATCTCTATCTCCATCTAAGCTTCCAAATGTCTAAGAGGTGGAACATGACACCATCTGTAGCTCTCGGCCGATATGCCTGTGCAACCTAATGTGACTAGATCCTCGATCTACACAAGTGAATGCTCAAAGGGCAACAAAAGATACAACCACTTCCGATCGCCCTAGGGACTTGACACTACAATCTACTAGTAGTAGCGAGCCCACTGGACTAGTCACTACCACTTCCAATTAGGGATCACAGCAGTCACAGCCCTTGGCCGTGACAATGACCCTTGTGGAACATGTCCTTAGCAGTTCACCTGGGGGGAGGTGTTGCAACCAGCATCCTTGATAACTCCAAAACTTCCAAAGCACCTAAAGCCTAGGCTTGAGGAGAAACCTCTCAATGATGTGGCCAAGGAGATGGCGCATCTAACCAATCAACCTAGCAAGGCTGTCTAGCAGGGTGCAGCTATGTCCCATGAGGACACACTAGAGAAGGGGAAAGCTGAGGCCCAACCAAGCACATCAATGGCTGTCCTAGTTCAAGGTCCTGAGTCGTTCAGCTATGCACCTTCACTGACCAAGAAAAAGAGGAGAAAACAACAAAAACAACAACAGTTACAGGTGATTGTGGACCCCAAGAACATTGAGACCGAGAGCGCTGGAGATCTGAGGAATAAAGCATTGAGTCCATCCACCAATGAACCCCTGGATGTCTCTCCTAATAGTGGTGAGACCTCAGACATCAATGTGCTCTGAAAAATCAAAGCAACCGTTACCATCAACAGTTGCTTGTAACACTTAATCCACCGACAATAGAACTCACATTGACCAATCAAGAGTGGATACAATGCTGTCGCAACAGGGTGACAAATTTATACCAGTCACATCCAAGGAGAACCATAACGCAATAACAAAGCCTTAGGAGAAACATGGAAACCCCAAGAGCATAAGCAATCCTAGCGTTGACCAATCTTGCTCATCTAGGCCTAAGCCCCCAGCTATGCTAAAGCCTAGGCAAACTCCTAGAACCTTGCATGAGATAGCAACCGAGCAAGCCCTCGTTGAGCATAGAAGTGTCGCAGAATGCTCAACTGAGTTGGATGCTAAGCTCAAAGTGTTCGCATATATCTATGTCTTGGCAGACATGGGTGCATTCCCTAAAGAGCAGCTTGAAGAATACTTGCCATTTCCCCTATCCTGGGAAGAGCAAGAACATCTTGACGAGCACTATAACAGGCTCCTGCATGAACGTATGCGACTCACCTCTGATGAAGTCGAAGAACTACACTTAACTATAACATTCAATGATGTGCTCTGCCAACCAAATCTCTTAGGGATAGAGCAATTAAAGCGACAATCAGAGGGTCAAAGTCAATTTGAAAAACGTTGGTTTGAAAACCACATTGAAATGGCTGAACTAGGAGCTCAGATTATGAAAGTCTCAGAGGAGCGATTGGCCAAATGGCGGCCTCAAAGAGACCCAACCTATGTGGCACCAACTTTCTTTCAAGTGCTGACTGCCATTTAGGGTACGGAATTAGCTGAAACTAGCCAAGAGAACTCTCTGTCTGATAAGGTTCTCACTGAGGAGGAGTTACATGTCGCCAGTAGACTCGGACAAGGTTCCATACTACTCGATGTTGTAAAATATCTATCGTTATTGAGTAAGCTGCCACAAGTACTAGATGTGTGTGCCACACTCCAGTACAATCCAGAGTTCTAGAATTGGCTTTTATCCTCGTGAAGTGACATGGATTCATAAATATGTATATAAATAAATAATGAATTTTGTGACCCTATATAGGCAATATCAACACACACAAGCAATGATAGTCAAGCGCAGGGAGAAGAGTTGGGTTTTACAGGCTAAGCTCCTCAGGTCCTCCTCTCACCACACATTTAGAAGTTGTGTGGCCATTCCCGCCTCCAGGTGGAGGGCATGCAACCCTCATTACCACCATAGGAAGCCCTAACCAACATCTCTGATGGTGTAGATAGGGTACCGTCCCTTTCTATACACCTTTCTCCCTTTCCAGTCTATCCTTCTAAGGATGAGCCCTGCCCCACTCCATGACAACCAATCCACGCAACTTATCATAAGCCAAGATCTGCTAATGGCTAGAGGCAAAATGAACATCATCATGGGGACCATCCCTCTACAACAAACACTGCATGCCTCACCTCTCCCCTCCTCGTCTTATGCGCTTGATAACTCACTGTATAATCCCTTCCATGCGAATAGTTTTATCCTACCTCAGGGCCTAATCCTTGGTTTGCATTTTGCAGGTCCCCCTAGGGTAGCATCCATGGACCACATAGTGCAGCTGGCATGCAAGGAAGCTCTCCGGTGTTGGAAAGAGCATAAGGCACTAGAGCCCCCACCAAAACGCTACGTGCCTACTCTAAAGAGGTACGTGCCAAAAAGAGGCCCTAAACGACACCGCCCAGGACGCAAGCCGAAAAATCCCCAAGCTAAGAGGACGAGGGCTCAAGGGAGCACACGGGGTGTGGAAACACCAGCTGTGCAGGCTCCCACCAGACGCTTGGGCACCAGGTGCTTGAAAGAGGAGAGGGCAGCTTGAGACAAGCAAAAATTTGATGCATTGTTTAAAAGCATTTTGGAAACAGTTGTGGCCAGGGACTACACCATCCGGGTCCCAACCGATATCTTCCCCGCCCAGCCTCACAGGAGTCCCTCACCGGCACAGCCTCAATCGCCTGACCACCTGGACTCGCCCTACCTTGTGCAAATAGAGTAGCCCCTATGATAAATAAGTAGCTTAACAAAGGCCATCCTACCATAACTTTTTGTCTTTAAATGGTTAAAGGGGCAGGCTCCCCACCTGTATACACATTCCTTACCTATTGCTAATATATGCCACGTCTTTAATAAGCACTAGAATATACATCGCAATCAGTATCATAGGACTTTGATAAAGTAATATCTTGACATGATTTCATCTATTCATTGTACTTGATACATGCGACTTGTATATACTCTCATGAAGTGACAAGCGAATGCAGGTGATGCAGGTCTTCATGCGAACGTGTTCGCCCAAGTCATCGCAAGACCACCAACCTCACGAAGAGCCGCGACAAAGCCACGCCGCCAAAAAGCAAAAATCACCCTTGCGAGTGCCCACGTCGCATGGCCCAAAGCATGATCTTAACCACTTCCTCTTTTTGGGTTACACTCTACGCCGGGCACTCACAGTAGCTGTTACCTCAGTTGTACCGATATCGCACGTTCCAAAGAGGATTGCAATATCTCAAGTATATCTCCCCATCTCAACAATTGCTTCTCTAACAATGAGGCTAGGACACAATCATCACTGTAATATCCATTTTCTGAGCCTTCGAAGCTTGACATTTCCCAACCCATTGAAAGGCTGATAGCCTCAACATATTGCAATGATTGTACTTAGGCAAGTCCAAAAAAAAAAGGGGAGAAAAGAGAAGAGAAAGAAAGAAAGAAAAAAAAGCACAAGAAAAAGAAACGAAAAAGAAAATGGAAAATGAAAAAAGAAAAGAAAAGAAAAGAATGAAAAGATACGAAGCACCCACGATCACAGCACAGCACCTAGGGGTCCTTAAATTAGGTACGTTTAGTGAGCTTGGCCGGCTGGCTCTCCGGCCCTAGTCCCCTAGCCCTTTGGCATCACCCACAATTGTTCAAGGCACATCAAGGGCAGGACATACCTAGGGATCTTTTCTCTCCTATGGCTAGACCTGTCACTCTGACCCATTCGCACAATTCCCTCTTGCACTCTGCCTTAATACCATTGCAATCAATTGTGGTAAGCACCGCACGAATAACCATGAAAAGTACACCATCCTCATCAAGCAAGTCCAATAGCTCCCAGCTACCAAAAGTGCGGTGTCCCTGTGTTCAATTATGCTACTCGTGTAGTCACAATGCAAAGGATATCTCATACACCTTCACGTGTACTTCTTCTCAACATGGACAACTTTGTTTCATCCACACATTGTTACGAGAAACCAGTCCGCAGTCTTCTAACTACGTAATATGCAAGTATGCACGAGCACTCATATAATATCTGCACCGAAATATATACATAGTTTGGGTCCTCAAGTGCAGGATAATACTCTCAGCTTGCTTAGAGTTCGATCTGTCCCCCAAACTAATTGAACTATGTCTTGTGCACGATAGAGAAGACTAGCACTACCCCTAGGGAGAGACCACCTATGAGAGGTTTTCAATTACAGGTATTGAAGACTCCAAGGAAAGTGTCGTTTGCTCTTCATCGACACCCAACTTTGAATTCTTATCCTTTATCATCCTGCAAGCCCGCCAAGAATTGTCATGTGCAGAATCCCCAATTAACTAACACTTTTGCTGGCCATCAATGTAATCCCCAACAAAGAACAGCCCTACCACCAACTCCAAAAATCCTACCACTAGCCACCTAGGCCACCAACGTGCCCCCAACAACCTTCCTCCACACCACCACCAACACTCCTCCACGGCAACCACCGATGTCCCTTCCACCCACGTCTTTAGTGCAGGCCAAAGCCTGCTACCTATGACGGTGAGTGCCATAGGACTGGCACTCGTCTAGGAGGGGGGTAATGTTAACCGTCAGACAAACAAGGTGGAAGATCTGGAAAAGCTATAGCAGAAGACAAAGGCCAAGGCAAAGTAAAATGGAAGATGAAGGTGCGCCAAGAAAAATCTAGAAACATAAGAAGCATAGAAAAGTCCTAAATAAGAGGAAAAGGTGCACAAGGAAAAGTGCAAGTCAATACTTTTGCAAAAGAGTGCAAGTGCATCATGATTTAATTTAAGGAACATTGGGCTCTCACCCGTGCAATTTGTAAATGTAGACGGGCGGTGGAAAGGAAGCTAGGAAGATAGAAGGACAATGGGAAAAAAGGCCTAGGCCATGGCCGGCCATGTAGAAAAGGGGATGACCGCCCAAAAGGGATTTAGGGTTTTGTATATAAAGTTGAAAAATGAATGAGAAGCTCATTCTTGTGTGTGGCCAAAATTGGCTCTCTTCTTCTTCTTCTTCTTCTTCTTCGTCTTCTTCTTCTTCTTCTTCTTCTTCTTGCTTGCTTGCTTGAGCTTGTGATTGAGAGAGGGAGTGTGAGAGTGTGAGGGCGAGGGACCGAGGAGGAGAAGCTCTCCATCTTCTCCTCTCCTCTCCTCTCCTCTCTTCTCTTCTCTTCTCTTCTCTTCTCTTCTCTTCTCTTCTCTTCTCTTCTCTTCTCTTCTCTTGCTCGCAGCTATGAAGCTTGGAGCATGGAGCTTGAGGATGAAGCTTGCTTGAAGCTTGCACTTGGATCGTGGAGCTACCCGAGTGCGCAGGAGAGGAGGTAACTCGATTGGCATGGAGGTAAGCTCACTACACCCGTAGATATGGATGGCATGTCGGCTATGTGAGAGGTAGCCATTAGTGCTCGGCTTGGAATTCTTGAAGCAATAAGTGGTCAGTGCGCCTTGGCAGTTGAGTGAAATCTCCCACATATGGAATGACCATGGTTCCATTTGGATTGACCAATGGACCACAAAGTATGCAAAATTTGCATAAGCAATGGATCAAAGGCATAAAAATTAAGTTTACCAGCGGCTCCTATTGCCCTGACCGTTCAATTCAGAGAAAAGATGATGATGATGCCCCCTACCAACAGAAGCTAGAGCTATCAAAGCCTTGGCTTCTAGAAGGTCCGTGCTATGTGACATTCCTGGACGCATCCTCTAAAGATGAATCCCTAAGTCCAGAAGAAATCATCACTCACACAGAAACAAACAAAGCTCTGATACTCTTCTAGCAATTTCAATAGACAAATGAGTCATCTGTTCAAAAGGAGGACACTGGTTCTAGTGGAACATCAGACGAGGACACTAGTTCCTTGAAAGATTCAGACCTCTATCCAAAAGCAATCCGTGGGACATTTATCCACGAAGTGGAAGGTGAAAGGCAAGTGAAGTTCCTGAATACTGACGGTACTGAACGTCACCCAAAAGTGGGTCTCAAACTTCTCGAAGAAGAATTAGTGGTCCTGCAAGACTTATTAAAAGAGAACTTAAACGTGTTTGCTTGGTCATATAAAGATCTAAAGGGGATTGATCCCACAGTAACCCAACATCACATTGACCTAGAGCCTGATGCCAACCCTGTAAGGAAAAGACAAAGGCATATGAAACCTAATTATTCTGCTCTGGTGAAGAACGAATTATTGAAACTTATTAAAGCCGAGTTCATTTATCCCGTGGCTAACAGTGAATGGGTTTCGCCCATTGTGGTAGTACCCAAGAAGAATGGGAAACTTTGAATATGCATGGACTTTCAAGAGCTCAATTCGAAGACGAAGAAGGATCATTTTCCTATCCCTTTTACAGACCAACTGTTGGACACAGTGGCAGGCCATGAGCTCTATTCCCTCTTGGATGGATTCAACAGATATAACCAAGTCCGAATTGTAGAAGAGGGCCAATCCAAAATAACCTTTACCACAGAATGGAGGACCTATGCCTATAAAGTGATGCCATTTGGGCTCTGTAATGCTCCTGCCACCTTCCAATGAGTAATGATGGCCGCTTTCTAGAATCATTTGCATGATTTCATTGAGGTGTATCTTGATGACTTTTGTGTCTATAGTTTAATCCGTGAGCACTGGGGACACCTAGAGCAATGTTTAGATAGATGCCGAGAGTATGGGATTTCTCTCAACCTCGAAAAATGTGTCTTTGGCGTCTCATCGGGAGTTATTCTGGGCCATATTGTCTCTGCACAAGGAATTGCAACAGACCCAGCAAAGATTGAGAAGATTGCCGCTTTGACAGCACCAACAAACCTCAAGTAATTGAGAGGATTTCTTGGCCATGTGGGCTACTACAGAAGATTTATTGCACATTTTGCAACCAGGGCGGCCCTCTGCACAAGCTCCTAAGGAAAGATGCGGATTTTCTTTGGACTGATGGCTATGAAGAAGCCTTTAATACTCTAAAACAATGCCTTATACAAGCACCTATCTTACAACCTCCTGATTGGACGAAGGAGTTTCATGTGCACACAGATGCATCAGTTGAAGGGCTAGGTGCTGTCCTATGTCAAAAGGGCCCCTCTAAATTAGATCAATAAATATATGTCAAAGATGTGGATCTAGAGCATGGAAAAGCTATGGAGGTTGGAAGGTAGAGACCAAACTTATGATGACATAGACAAAGAAGAGACAACTATTACACAAGTGAATTAGGTTTCAAGATTGAGACTTGAACTCATAAAGACATTCTTGTGTATTAGACAGACAATGACAAATGACACTAACTGAAAGAGGAAAGCATCATGATATTGTATTCATCTCATATGAAAGTGATAGTCAAGTACAACATTATATAGAGTTCTTTGGTAGCACTTAACATCCACAGTGCATATGGGATTTTGTCTCTCTTCATAGAATGGACTGCATCTTCCTAGCCTAGCTGTCCTATACAAAGGGACTAAAGTAGGTGTGATTGCAAATATCTCAACACCCCTCCTCAATCACAACCAAAAGTACAAAGTGTGTAGAGGCTTTAGTAAAAGCCACACCTGCAAAGTGTGGGCACACCATAAACATGGCAAAACACCAGAGGCTGCCGCAGATGAGGCTAAGTGTGGGTACCACAAACATGATGGACATCCATAGGCTGTAACAGAGGCCTTACAAAATGTACAGAGGCTATAGTACAAGGATAATTGAGGAGTTTTACAAGTTTATGTTTGAGACATTAGGGCTAGGAAACACAAAACTAAAAAAGTCTATCTGAATAGAAGGACTAATGAGGTTTGTCCTTCTCCTGGTGATCTTCTTCTTCTTCTTCCTTTGCTCCATTTTCTTCTTCTTCTTGGACTGCAAGTAGATAGGCCTTTTGGGACCTCTTTCTTGCGTGGTAGAACTTCTCGGTGTGTCCGGTCCTTTTGCAGAAGTCATAGAAGAGCTGATCCTTCTTGTCTTTGTACTTGTTGCCAACATATAATGCATGCTCATCTCTAGAGGTACTTGGTTCTTCCTTAGTTTTTAGCGTCTTTTCCTCTTCTAACAGTGATGCCTGGATATCAACAAGTTCAAGATTTGGCATGTTGATTAAAGTTGTTGATACATTATTATATTCAGGAGGCAAACTCTTAAGTAGAACACCGATGCAAACATCTTCTTCAATTTTAATGTTGATTCCTGCAAGTTGGGTTAGAAGTCCTTCCATGTAATTTATATGTGTGGCAAGTGATGTGTTGGACTTCATTTCAAGCCTGAAAAACTCAATCAGGAGACCATACTTTGATGATTTAGACTGTGCACCGAACAAGGTGTCAAGTCTCTTCCATGTATCCTATGAGGTCTCACAGTTATCCACATGGTGGATATAGCTATCGTCTAGCTCCAGTTTGATAATGGCTTGGGCCTTATCATCGTTCTTTTGCCAAGTTATAGCAAGATCCGCATCACGAGGCTTATTTTCTTTTCCAGTGGGGTAATGGCCCAGAGGCCCTTCTCCATCAGGATGAGTTTGATGCGAGTCTGCCAGGTGTGAAACTCGACTCCTTTGAACCGAGTAGTTGGAGAGTCTTTGCCCATGTTAGACTTACGGGAACAGTAGCAAATCAACTTCAAAATTTTGAGATTTATCAGTGGAAGAGCAGATTACAATGTGTCAAGAGACACAAGTAATGACAGTGTGAAAACACACTATGCGGAGACTATGTCTCTGTTGATGTTGAGCTTGAATCTTCTTTGTTCGGGGTCGTTGATCCTTCTTCAATATTTCCAGGTTCTTCCCCTCCTTGATTTGATGCTGGGACAATAGATCTAAGTAACAAATGCTTCAGTTGATTGAGAAAAAGCAAGAGCTTGAAGTGAAAGAAGAAGCATGAATTAAAGTGGCTATGGTGGCTTGGTCTTCAATTCTTCCAAATGTTCAAGATCTCCCCTCCTTGATGATTTGATGGGAAAGTTGATCAAATCAGAGTGGCAAGGGATTTTTTGAGTCCTGAGGAGAGAGAAACTGATGGATTTTTTAGCTTGAAGCTCAAAGCTATGGCTGCTTGAGTTTAGGGTTCCTGGACCCAACTATTTTTTTCACTGTAGCAGCTCGTAGAAGTAAAATTTTTAAGAGCCCTCTTAGCTGGAGTTGGCCCACTATATGGTCTACTAAAGCCCCATAAAATCCCCTTCAATGGCCGCCCCTATGCCAAGCTACAACAAGTCATTTAGATATCTGTGAAAATCTGCGCCAGTTTGGGGAGACCAACAATGACGAGCCATACAATGCACAATGTTGGTGCTTTTTATGCTAGGCAGTTGCGTCTAGGAGTGTAGAAGATATTCTCAGAAGAAAACATGAAGAGATAAGGACTGTAGAGAAAGATATGGAAGCTCCAAGTACTGCATGTTCAGTTTGGCTATGGCAAACATAGGGCAGAGATTGAGAAAATTGTCAATACTAAGTTATGGAGTGGCCAATGTTGAGCTCTTAAGTGATACAGAGAAGCCTTGGGAGTCAAGGAACAAATGTCCAGAAGAGAGCAGGTTGAGATATGATTTCTGGAGAGAGATCCAAGAGTTGAAGCAAGCAGGGTGCAGGCTGGCTATGGCTGCCAAGGAAGGTCAAGTAGAGATGGAGGTGAGAAATGGAACCATGAGTTGACTTGAGCTGACTTGAGGTTAAGATGAGCTGAGAGAGAGTAGATGAGAGCTTAGCCATGCTCAGCTGAGCTCTGATACCATGTCAAAGATATGGATCTAGAGCATGGCAAAGCTATGGAGGTTGGAAGGTAGAGACCAAACTCATGATGACATAGACAAAGAAGAGACAACTCTTACACAAGTGAATTAGGTTTCAAGATTGAGACTTGAACTCATAAAGACATTCTTGTGTATTAGACAGACAATGACAATGACACTAACTGAAAGAGGAAAGAATCATGATATTGTATTCATCTCATATGAAAGTGATAGTCAAGTACAACATTATATAGAGTTCTTTGGTAGCACTTAACATTCACTGTGCATATGGGATTTTGTCTCTCTTCATAGAATGGACTGCATCTTCCTAGCCTAGCTATCCTATACAACGGGACTAAAGTAGGTGCAAATATCTCAACAATATATTATGCAAGCTGGAAGGTCATTGATAGGGAACGGAACTATACAGTGACAGAGCTTGAGTGCTTGGCAATGGTGTTTGCACTGGAGAAGTTTCGACATTATTTATTGTCAATGCATTTTAAGTTCTACATGGATCATGAAGCCTTGTCCTTCTTGATGAACAAAGCAGATGTTAAAGGATGACTGATGAGATGGTTGCTCCTATTCTAGGAGTTCAATTTTGAAGTGGTCACTAAGCCTAGCCATTCCCATGTCCTAGCCGATCATCTATCACAAATCCCTCAAACTGCATAAGAGGAACATAATGATCTAGACCTTCCTGATGCTTCCTTGTTTCTAGTTGAAACAATTACTCCCTAGTATGCAGACATAGCTAACCTCCTGGCAACCCAACGGTATCCTCCTAGCATCTCAAGCCGTGAGAAGAAGAAGCTTCTGTTAGAATCAGCCCTGGCGGTGCACTGTACAAGAGAGGCAAAGATGAAGTGCTGCGAAGATGTGTTGCAGGGGATTAAATCGGCATACTATTGAAAGCATGTCATGATGAACCATGTGGTGGACACTTCGCAAGAGAAGCGACAACCAAGAAGGCTTTGTTAGCAGGATACTGGTGGCCAACCCTCCACAAGGATGCACATGACTACTGCAAGAGATGTGATGCTTGTCAGCGAATGGGGAAACCCACCAAAACAAGTGCCATGCCACTGCAACCTATTCTTCCCCTAAAGTCATTCGAGAAGTGGGGGATTGATTTTGTGGGTCCCATTGATCCACCTACCCGACGAAAACAAAATAGATACATCTTAGTATGTATGGATTATGTCACAAAGTGGTGTGAAGCTAAAGCCCTGAAGCGGGTCAATGGTAGCAATGTAGCCCTGTTCATGTACGAGAATATTATCACCCGTTTTGGACGTACCCTCGAGCTGTAAGTGATAGAGGTACTCATTTCCTTAACAAAATCATAGAGGAGCTGACGGAGTTGTATAAGATCCACCATCGCAAGTCCACCCCCTATTACCCCAGAGCCAATGGCCAAGTTGAAGTCACCAATCGAATCCTCTGCTCGCGATCCTGACAAGAACAATTACCACACATCGTCGCGACTAGGACGATCGACTTACAGAGGCCCTCTGGACATACAGAACCTCCTATAAGGCAGCTACAGGACAGACCCCTTTCCAGCTAGTATATGGTACCGAAGTCGTCTTCCCTGTTGAACAGGAATTGCCCTATTTGCGAGTGGCAGTTAAAGAACGCTTGGGAGATGATGAGTCACTGCAACGCTACCTCTTGCATTTGGAATACTTGGATGAGATATGGTGGATGGCCCTATAGTGTATGGAAACCACTCAAGCATGACGCAAGGCCTATCATGATAGTTTCATCAAGCAGCACAAGGAGTTCAAAGAAGGTGATCGTGTCCTAGCCTATGATTCGAGATTTGGCAAGTTTCCTGGCAAGCTTCAACAAGGTGGATGGGCCCATACAAGGTACTTGCTATCAATCCTAACTGCTCTGTTCAGGTGCAGACCATTGATGCCTCTGATGATCCTTTCCTGATCAATGGCTATCGTTTGAAGAAGTACTTCCCTCCTTGGGGATCTTGACAATCACAGTTGACCTACCCTCCCCCTTTTGGGCATTGCACTATCCTTCTCATCGTGCTTCTGATAGCCCTTATGATTCTCCTCATGAGGCGGTCTCGTTCTGCTAGCCCCTCACAGATACATCTCAACTCGACCTTGTTCTCTTCTCGTCTGATCCAACAACGGTGGCGAGGTTGGTCCTGACACATGGTATTTCTACCATTCTCTTTCTTAACGAAAAAAAAAGGGAAAAAAGAGAAAAAAAAACAAATAAAATTGTTATGGGAGAAAAGGAAGAAATTCCCTGTCATAACAGGCCTCATTCCAAGAAAAGGTGGAAACACCCTTGGGCGGGAAGCTGACTATGGAAAAGGTGGTAACACCTTGCAATTTAGGATATCTGATTCATCAACAACATCACCTTTTTAGCAAGTAATTTGAAGCCACCTCCCTTGGCACGGTGTCTCTACAATATCAGTCCATCTCCTTCTTAACAGACGATCTTTCTTACAAATCATTGAAGTACTAGACTTGTTGGCTGCCTCCTTGGGTACGTCTCGTCTTCAAGATCCTGATGACAACAACAGTCGACATGCTCTTCATCCCCAATCCCTTGAGTGATGTGAGTTTTCATCCTAATAGGATGGGGACGTGAGTATGGGCTACCCTTTGTATCTATCAGCGAGTGAGATAGAGGGTGGGGTGAGTGACCAGTCTTTCCCTTCAAATCAAATGAGAGGCGAGATGTGTGAACAAAGTGTTGCATGCACGGGACGGGCCTCTCAATGCACAATGCACGATCTATTCCTGTGCACTGCACCATAAGGCTCCTTGGCCTTCCTTCTTGCACTGTATGCCGGCATAGGGCGGGATGCATTGTTGCACCATCACAAGCGCACAAGGCTAATAAGCTCTGCATAAGTGAGAGTGAGAATTACATTAATGGGTTTCAAGAATGGGCTATCCTCTGTATCTTTCAACAGAGCGTGAGATAGAGGGTGGGCTGAGTGTGATGGATGGTTCTTCAATCAATTATTGAGAGGTGAGGATTGAGAGACGTTACAACCATTGGAGTCAGGTACATTTCTGTTTTCCTATGCACCCATGGGATGGGTCTTTGCTATCAGCACAGGACACGTCGCTCTATTCTATACACGGTATTGCAAGGCTCCCTGGCCTTCCTCCTTGCATCTATGCCAGACGGGTTGGATGCACTGATGCACCATCAATTGTTCACCCTGGCATACTCCTTCTGCACCACCCCCTTGTTGGTTCCTAAACCAGATGTGAGATCTGGGTTTCCATCAATATTAACTCGAGAGATGTAAGTTATGGGGTGAGCGATTGTTTTCTCATTCCATTTGAGTGCCTATGAGTTGCGTGACTCTCCTTCGTCAACGACACCTCCTCCGATGGGCTTTATCAATCAACTATCTCTCTAGATATTGCTGCCTGGTCCCTGCCATGCTGGTTGAATGCTGGAGTGAGCCGTGGTACCTCTCCTACAGTTGACTCCAACCCCTCTGTATAGCAGTGACCGTTCCTTCAACCATACATAAAACGGGCCAAGTGTTCCTAACCCTACTTTTCTATTTGCAAGTGTATGTGATTTCTTAAGTGTGGGGATGCCAGGGTCCAGTCGGTTGACAAGTCTGTGGCTCTATCGGTCAATCTACTCTGTCCGTTAAGGTTTTAAGTGTGGAAACACGTCCTTATGTGTCTACTGTGCATACTCCCTACATATGCCTCAAGCTAATCATGCATGTATGCCATGACCTCTTTCTGCCCTCATGGGGTCCCTTTCCCACCCACCCGTCTAACTTTACCCCACCCTTTGGGCCGTTCCTTTCCTATTTTCCTTTCTCCCTTGTTTCGACGTTTTGCATGTGAACGTATCCTACGTTCACCGGAATACAAATCCAACCTTATAGCCTTGTTCGTCCTTCAAACTGCCCATTTTTCCTTTTTACCAACCCCTGTTATGACTGATGGTTCTTGAGCTATTAATTTTTGAAGCATTTTTCGTCAATTGGATGATTTTCCATGTGAACGCACCTTTATTGCCTCCGAACAACAATCTGACATGACAACCCTGTCCTCCATCTTCCTCTTGACATTTTTCCTTTTTTCTCCCTGTCCTTTCGATGCACGATTCATCCGATATTAATTTTTGCGCATTTTTTGGGCCCTTTTTCATGTATATTTTTCACATTTTTCCATGTGAACATGTCCTACTCTTTTCAAAATTCCATTCTGACTAGATCGCCTTGTCCAGCCACCCTTCCTGCACAATTTTTCTTTTTTCTCTGTCCTATTTCGTCATCTGGATTTTGTGTTATTAATTTTCATGGGTGTTTTTTAGCGCCATTTTCGTGTTTCTTCCATGCGAATGCCTTCTAACCCCATCCGAACTGAGATTTGATGTGATAGCCCCGACGGTTATATTTTTTGGATATTTTTCCTTTTACTGTCCTCTATTCCAATGCACGGCTCATTCCATATTAATTTTCGAATCCGTTTTCGGGTATGATTTTTGGGGTTTTTCCATGTGAATGCGTCCTCTCTCAGTTGAAACCATGTGTTGACGTGATAGTTTTGTCGGACACCTTCTTTGGCACATTTTTCCTTCTTTCCGCGCTGCATTCCGATGAGCGGATTTTTCCATCTTAATCCTTATATGTATTTTTGGGGCCGTTTTTCGTGTTTTTTCCATGTGAACACCCTGATTTTGCCTCAGAACTCGTGTTGCAATTTTACATCATCTTCCCCTCGTCTCCCGGCATATTTTTCCTTTTTACGGACTTTCGATCCAATGTACGGTTTGGATTTTATTAATTTTTCTTCCTCTTGTTGTGTGGCCACGTTTCTCGTGTCACGCGTGAATGCGCATGTTTTTGGTTTTAAGTGCCTTGGGCCGCCCCCGTGGCCTCTGTGCCTCGCGTGTCACCATCCGTGCCCTGTCTGATGCCGCCGATGTAAATTTTTTAACTCCCACACCGCGTCTGCGCGCGAGTCGGGGGCTCGCTCACCTTTTAATGGATTTCAAAACAGAAAAACAAAAAAAAAAAAAAACAACCCTAACAATTCACCCCTACCACCAAAAACAAAAACCCAAGAAATAAAAAAAAACCATAATACTATTTTTTTTAAACACAAAAAAAAACAAAACAAAAAAAAAACACCTGCAACCCCACACCCCCATGCCCCATCCATGTTATTTCAATAAAACTTACACAACAAAAAACACACATTCAAAAAAAAAAGAAAAAAGAACACCCTTAAAAAAAAAAAACCAACTTACCTATTCGGCCGTGTCCTCTTCATGGCCTCTACCCTTCTCCCTCCATCGTCCTCTCCCACCATCGCCATCGCCTCCTCCCTCTTCCTCTCCATCTCGTCCTTCTCCCCATCGCACCTCACCCTCTCCCTTCTCCTTTGTCGCCTCTCTCCTCTCCTTCACCATCGCCTCTCTCCCTCCCATCGCTTTTCCCTTCTCCATCGCCTCTTCTTCACCCTCGCCCTCTCCCTTCTCCATCACCCTCTCCCTTCTCCATCGCCCTCTTTCTTCACCCTCGTCCTCTCCCTCCCATCGCTTCTCCCTTCTCCACCGTCTCGCCTCCTTCACCATCGCCTCTTCTCCTCCCATCGCCCTCTCTCTTCACCATTGCCCTCTCCCTCCTTCCGCTGCTTTCCTTCCCCTCCACTACTCCTCCTTTCCTTCCGCCTCTTCCCTCCTTCTCACTAACCTAGTTCACTAACCTAGTTAGTTTACTAACTTAGTTAACCTAACTAACTTAGCTAACTAACCTGACTTAGCTAACCTAACTTGACTTAGTTAACCTAACTGACTTAGCTAACTAACTTGACTTAGCTAACCTAACTGACCTAGTTAACTCCCCTACCCCTCATTTACCTAACCTACCCTGGTCAATCTCCCTTAACCCCCCTTTTCACCTTACCCTAGTTTCTCTCCTTCTAGCCCCCTTTCCTACCCCTCCACCACTCTACCCCCACCCTCCATGTTAGAAATGCGGGATCTAGAGCATGGCATAACCGGAAGCTATGGAGGATGAAATGAGAAGTGTGGACTCATGATGGAGAAGACAAATACACTGTTTGTTACACAAGTGAATTAGGTTCCAAGATTGAGACTTGGACTCATAAACACAATCTTGTGTATGTGGACAATGACATTGACACTTCACTGAAAAGAAAAGAGTACTATCATTGCATTAAGAAAGGAAGCAAGTACAATGGTTTATAGGAAAGTAGGAAACTGCAGTAGGCACCATTGTGCATATGGGATAAGTTAGCCTGCATATCCTTGACCCTGAGGCTCCATACAAAGAGGCTGTTTTGTTGAGTGTGATTGCTGATTCTCAACACCCCTCCTCAATCACAACTAGAAAAGGCACAAAGTGTGTAGAGGCTGTAATGAGAACCACCTGCAAAGTGTGGGCATACCACAAACATGGCAAAACACCAGAGGCTATCACAGAAAAGGCTAAGTGTGGGTACCATAAACATGGTGGACATCCAGAGGCTGTAACAGGGGCCTCACAAAGTGTACAGGGACTGTAATGCCAAGTTACATAAGGAGTTTACAAAGCTTATGGCAGGAAGCATTAGGGCAAGGAAAATACAAGGCTATTAAAACAGTCTATCAGAATTATGAGAGTACAAGGACTGATGAGTCTTGTCCTTCTGATCCTGGTGGTTTTCATCTTCATCTTCTTCTTCCTTTGCTCCATTTTCTTGTTCTTCTTTGACTGCGACTAGATAGGCCTTTTGGGATCTCTTTCTTGCGTGACAGAACTTCTCGGTGTGTCCGGTCCTTTTGCAGAAGTCACAGAAGAGCTGATCCTTCTTGCCTTTGTACCTGTTGCCAACATATAATGGATGCTCATCTCTAGAGGTACTTGGTTCTTCTTTGCTTTTAAGTTTCTTTTCTTCTTCTAATAGTGATGCCTAGATATCAATAAGTTCAGGATTTGGCATGTTGATTAAAGCTGTTGATACATTATTATATTCAGGAGGCAAACTCTTAAGTAGAACACCGATGCAAACATCTTCATCCATTTTAATGTTGATTCCTGCAAGTTGGGTTAGGAGTCCTTCCATGTAATTGAGATGTGTGGCAAGTGATATGCTGGACTTCATTTCAAGCCTGAAGAACTCAATCAGGAGACCATACTTTGATGATTTAGATTGTGCACCGAACAGGGTGTCAAGTCTTTTCCATGTATCCTGTGAGGTCTCACAGTTATCCACATGATGGATATAACTGTCGTCTAGCTCCAGTTTGATAATGGCCTGGGCTCTGTCATCATTCTTTTGCCAAGTAGTTGCAAGGTCCGCGTCCCGAGGTTTCTTCTCTTTGCTATTTGTAATGGCCCAGAGACCCTTCTTCATCAGGATGAGCTTGATGCGGGTTTGCCAAGTGTGGAACCCGACTCCTTTGAATCGAGCATTTGGAGAGTCTTTGCCCATGTTAGACTTACAGGAACAATAGCAAATCAACTTCAGACTTATTAGATTTGAGCAACAGAAGAATTGGTTGAGAGACACAAGTGCTAAAAAACATATCTGAGTGTCAATGAATATCAAATCTGCAAAGTCCTTTACTCTTTTAAAATCCAAGTGATCTTCCCCTTCTTGATTTGATGCTGATACCTTCAAATCTGAGTGACAGTACTTTAATGAACTTCAGAGAGTATTGCTCAATGATTAAAATCACTGTTGATAACTTCAGTGAGAGAAACAGTGAGAAATGTCAGAATTTTGAAGCTTTGGCTATGGCTTCTACATTAGGGTTTCTGGGGGCAGCCTGGTTTTTTGCTGATTGCAGGAGCTACAGTGGATCATTTTCAAAATTTTTTATATGCCTAGGAAGCTGACTTCATGGGCTATCAAAGCCCTATCATGGTCGTCAACTTCGCGACCTGTAGCGATGGCGGCAGCAGCTCGAACGTAAGCAGGCGCAATTCTGACAGATTTCCGCAATTTCCGCAATGCTGGAGTCAGGGCACAGTAATGTCGTCGATTCTCGTGCCAGGATGAAGCGCCTTGAGCAGAGGAACAACTCCCTAGAAGAAATCGTGGGCTGAAATGGCCTGATTGAGGAGTTATGGAAGCTCCAAGTAAGGTAGGTCCTGTCTGGCTATGGCAGACACAGAGCAGAGATTGAGGATTTTCACAATGCTGAGCTCCAGATGGTCCAATGTCCTGGATTGATGTGATACAGGGAAGCTTTGTGAGTTGGGGAATACTTTTCCAGAAGGAAGCTCCAAGAGATTTGACCTGTGGAGTGAGATATAAGCAGCTCAATCTGACAGGGTGCTGCTGGCTATGGCTGCCATGGAAGCTTCAATGAGAGTAGAGTTGGGAGATGAAGTCATGAGCTGACATTGAGCTAGATTGAGGTTGAGAGGAATCAAGAGAGGCTAGAGAAGAAATGCCATGCCCAACTGGGCTCTGATACCATGTTAGAAATGCGGGATCTAGAGCATGGCATAACCGGAAGCTATGGAGGATGAAATGAGAAGTGTGGACTCATGATGGAGAAGACAAAGACACTGTTTGTTACACAAGTAAATTAGGTTCCAAGATTGAGACTTGGACTCATAAACACAATCTTGTGTATGTGGACAATGACATTGACACTTCACTGAAAAGAAAAGAGTACTATCATTGCATTAAGAAAGGAAGCAAGTACAATGCTTTATAGGAAAGTAGGAAACTGCAGTAGGCACCATTGTGCATATGGGATAAGTTAGCCTGCATATCCTTGACCCTGAGGCTCCATACAAAGAGGCTGTTTTGTTGAGTGTGATTGCTGATTCTCAACACTCCACACGCATCCCCCTTGCTGCCCGGTGGTTCTGTGTCTACGTGTGTTCGCACGGGCGTCCAGGTGTGCTTGTGCGTACAGGAGCTACCCGCAGGTGTTCACGTGCGAGGACGTGCGTTTGGTCTTCTCCGTGCGGTGGTGCGTGCTGTCCCCCAACACACACAGCTGTTCACATGCAACCCAGGTATCCCTTTTGATTTACCACACACCCAAGAAAAATACCTAAAAAATACCTAAAAACACTTAAAAATATTTAAAAAATTATAAAAAATTAATTAAAAAACAAAAAAACAAAAAAATTCCTCAATAAATTGGATAATTTTTTGGCTGATCTTACTAAGTATAATACAAATAATTAATTGTAAAAAAATTAACAATATTTAAAATATTTTTAAAATTCACTAAAAATTGAAAAAAATCATTAAAAATCCCTAAAAATCAAAATTAAATTCAAAAAAATCACAAAAAATTCCATCAATGCATTTGACTATTTTTGGAATATTTTCTAAGCTGAAAACACCTTGGCACATGATCATCCTATTAATTTTGGACCCAAATGATAAACTTTTAATCTAAATTCATAAAAAATTTTATTTTAAATTCCAAAAATAAGCTACCAAATTAAAAAATAATTAAAAATTTTACAAATCCATTTTTGAAGCTTGATGGTTTCATTCTCAATTAGGTTTGATTGATATTCTAATAAATCAAACATAAAAGAAAGAAAAACACAAAATATAAAATCAAAACACACCTAAATTACAATTTTTTAAAAAAAATACTAATAACAATCTCATCCAAATACTAATGAACATTGCCTAAACCAAATGTGATCCCACTAACATTGCCTTGATATTTATTTTGTTTTTATTTTTTTTCAAATACTAAAGTGTTTTATTTTTTCTAGTTAGTGGTTTTTGCTTTTTTGTTGGATTCTTTGCATTTGGGACTACTCAGTGTGCCCTCAGTCTCTTGCATACACCCCCTACCAAGTATCTATTTTTTCGTGCTTTATTTATTTTGGTCATCCCTTAACCACAGTTAATTGTTAAAATGAATTTTATTCACCCACTTTTTTATGTGCACTCGCGCTAAATACACATTTTTCTAATAATTTAAAATCAACCCGCCGTTCACTTTACACGCACTACGTGCACTTCAGGGGCACTTTAATTTTTAAATAAAAACAAACCAGCTATATAAAAAAATGCATGCGCTGAAAAAGAAGGGCGCT
Source organism: Lygodium microphyllum (assembly GCF_053477565.2). NCBI lineage: Eukaryota > Viridiplantae > Streptophyta > Polypodiopsida > Schizaeales > Lygodiaceae > Lygodium > Lygodium microphyllum. The sequence goes on along the minus strand of NW_028229570.1, from coordinate 284,580 downwards.
TCAGACACATTAAATTTTTAATCAATGAATATGCATTTAGAGACCGGAGTTTGGGGATTACAGTCCGAGTTTCGTTAAAAGCACCATTTCACATTAATAAATTGTAACTAACAGATTAAAAATGAACCGTCATTTTCTTATTAAGGTTTACAACCTAATAAAATTTCAACCATTGTTAATAATTTCTTAAAATGAACCCTTCACTAAAATCATTCCCCTCATTGCACTTTTTTTTCCTTTTTAATAAATATGCTTCATGGGATGGGTACGTATAGTCCTTTAAGCTGATATTGTTTATCAAAGTTCTGGTTATGTCCTGATTAGGTTTTTGAGGTATTATGGTTTGATTGTGTGATAGAATTACGGGTGCGATCTATAGTTTTTTATTAAAAAAAAACCTGATACGGGGTCTTGGGTGCCTGCTTGTCGCATAGCATGAAGCTTTTGGTCGCATATGTGTAGGGGTCATGCCGAATTTTTTCTAAGATGTGGATTGTTTGGGGTGGTCAATTGGTTAGTTACATCTATGTGTGCTTATTTTGATCAATTTCTTTGTTATAGCTATTTTGTTGTTTTGCAGGCATTCTCTGTGATTGTCTATGTTTGTGGTGTATGTTTATTCCATCTGAATGGTGCCTCAAGCTCCTCCTCCTATTCAGTATGTCCCATTGATCAGTAGGGATTATTCTTCCCTACTGACTTTTGAGCCTATCGCAAAAGCTGGCCTTGCATCTTTCATGGCTGCTTCATTCCCTTTGATTCCAGATGATCCAACCCTATGTGATGAGTTTCTTGCATCATACAGTAAGAAATTGGGCTTGGTTCGTGGTACTTCCATGGTTTTGACACCTAGAGGGTTAGAGAAGGCTTTGTCTCTTCCCTAATAAAGGAGAACCCTTTGTTATAGCCAGACAGTTATTCTCAAATGACGAGATTCTCAAGCTGTTACAGAAGTAGACTAAAGAGGTCCTTGATGTCAAGAAGGTGATTAACACTTCAGGAGTATCTTTCTCAATAATTACTGATCCTCTCTGGAAGCTAGTCTGCCAATTTCTCCAGGACAGGTTTATGCCTACCAAGACACCATCTCATTATTTGTCTAAGGAGCTCTTCACAGCTTCCAGGTTGGTGTTAAAAGGGGTTGCCATTGATTGGAGTACTTACCTTCTTACGAAGATGGACCAACATTTTGTCAAAGTGACCAGAGGGAATGTTACCAATGTAACTTATGGTTCATATTTATATGCTTTCTTGACATATTCAGGCCTTAAGCAGGGTGTGCTACCTCCTCCTCCATCTGATCAAGTCTCTCCCCCTCCACCTTGAGAGGATTCAAAACCCATTGACATAGAGGATCTTGATTCCCCTCCTCCATTGGTCATTCAGCGGAAGCACTTGAAGCGTGTAGCAGAGAAAGTTCCACTAGTCATTCCTTCAATAACAGTTCCTGCTACCTCTGGAAGTGACCTCCCTGCCTACCTCACATGCAATAACTTATTTAGGGCACATCGAGAGGGTTCTTTGCAAATATCAGTTCCTTCGCTGAACAGTTTAGTGTCAGGGGATGCCATTCCTTTCCTTTGTAATGACATCCAGAGTTCTATTGAACTCTCAGCTTGTGTTCAACAATTATATGCTTTTTTCTATGAATAATTGATGCAATCAAAAGACCATATGCATAAGGCAACCACAGAGTTAGCCTCTGCTAAAGACACTCTTGCTGATCTGTTTAAGCAGATAGAGCAGCAGACACAAATGATTGAGACCCAGAGAGAAGAAATATCTTCTTTGAAAATTCAGTTATAGCAGAGGCTCAGTCAGAGGTCACTAGAGTTTTGGAAGAGAAAGAGAAAATGTCCAAAGAAGCTCAAGAGTTTAAGACTCTTTTAGATACAAAACTCTCAGCTTTGCAGATTGGTCACAATACATTGGAATCCCAAGCTTCCTAGATTAAGCAGTTGCATGACCAACTGGCGCAGTCAGTCCATTCCTCCAAGCCCCAATGTTCCTATGATTCCTTCTATATCTAGAGACATGCCACATTATGTCCGTTGTTTCAAGATAAAGTGGAAAGATTGTAGTCTAGGATGGATTTATTATGGTCTATATTTGAGCACTTTTAGGAGTACGTTCCTCCCGGCCATTCTTTTTTTGTCCACTATCAGTTGCAAAAGTTGGCCTTCTATATTAAGTTCTCAATGATGGATCTCCCTCTTCCAAAGGATGGTTGGAGTGGAGCTTGGTCTTCTGATTTGCTGACAGAAGTTGTCCATATGGTCTTTGAAGATTCCGTGACGATGGATACCATGTTGTTGTCTTATATGTATCTACGAGGTGATTTGTTAATTTCAGATGATGTCGATCTGGCTTGGTATATGGGGGATGTGGTCTTACAAGATGCCTTATATGCCAACAACTTAGAGTTGAGGATAGATGATATGTTCCAGTGCTATTATTCCAAAGTGGCTACTTGCCCTAACACTTTATGGCATTCAATGATTGATTCTGTAGTCCTGAACCAATGCCAGAATACAGCTTCTACTTATGTGCAGAGCACTAACCAACTGAGGGTGGATCTCCTAGCTTATCTTTCCAAGAACCATCCATTTGATTCATCCTTCTTTGATGCCTACCATCGACGATCTGTTTTAGGTCCCTCTGTTCCTAGCTAATTGTACTATCAACAAATGGCCCATCGCTATGATGCTTATTTTTCCCCTTATCAATCCAACTCAGCAGCTATCTTACCTCTCCTTTTCCAACCTTAGTGTTTTCCTCAAATTCCAATCTTTACCTATTGTTCTTTCATTGAAGATCGAGTCTTTTTCCCTTCTCCGCCATGTCTTTCTCCATCTATCCATATACCTTCTACTTTTCCTACTTATCAATTGACACCTTTCCTAACTGATTCGCTTACATTTTCAGCCACTCCTTCTTTAGCTTATTCCTCATTTTATGATTTTGCCTACCCATCTCTTCATCCTCTTTTACTTATTCCACTTCCATCTCCTGCCACTTCTATTTCTCAACCCCCTCGGTTGGTTAGTGGGTATGAAGGATTTGATCACCAGATTCCGACAAGAAGAGGATGGAGCTCAATTGATTCTCTCATGGGACCACAGATTAATTGGCCATTAATTCCAGGAGACTGGACAACTGCTAGTCAAGCATACCAAAATTACCTCCATTTTTCTCAACAATATTCACAATCTCTAGATCCTTCAGTGAGATTGACAGCCCTTTTTGCTTAGTACTTAGCATATATGCATAGGCATTCCCATAACGATCAAAAGGCCATTCCAAAGCTTTGTATCAATGTCAATGTGAACATTGATTCCCAACAGTTGGATGTCCTATATTTTCATGCCCTTTGTCTACCTAGCAGATACCTTGTTTTGCTAGAACGAATGTGTTGCCTTCAATTCTTTCAGAATCCTCCAAAATCCTTTGTAGATGAGTCTTTATCCTTGGATTGCTTTCGAAATCATCAAGCCTTCAAGAGGGATCATCTTCATTGATACCCTTAAATGTATTTTTTCTGCTTCTTAATGAGACATCTTTTGGAGGTGCCATTCAGATGGTTGTGTTTGTGTGTGCGTTGTATCAATTTGTATGTGATGAGTTTGTGCTGGTTGAATAATTTGTTTGAGAGCTCTCTTTTCAACTATTGATGGTGATAGTGGATAGCAAGCCTACGATGGAAAGCTGAAGAACCTCTTATATCCTTTACAAATTTGTTATGACTTTTTATTTTTTATCAGATGTGTTAATGAATAACGAAGTTTTCCTTTAGTAGTATTCTTTTCCAGAGATACAAGTGATAAGTTGGGGCCATGGTGGAGTGATTGTTGAAGATACTGAAGAAGATTAAATTAAGCTCTTTACTGAACTTACATTCTTCTTTTTCTTAGGTCGCGAGGACGCTTCCTTTCTAAGTGTGGGGATATGTTGAGAGTGGAAAAAGACTGAATATTTGACTGATTTTTGTTGTTTTTGAGGTTTGAATGGTTGATTTTTTATGGATTTAGAGTGATGTATGGTTGTTAATGGAAGTGTTTGAGAATGTTTATGCTCCCATCGTCGACGAAGAGCATCTCTGCACGCCAGCTGGTTGTTCTCCATGTTTTCCTCCAGGGGCTTGCAAGATGCAATCCAAGGGTTAGGCCTTGATATAGAATAAGATTGTTCGCATAGGAGGGATTTCAGTGTGGGTCGTCAAATGCATATGACTAGAAGAGAAGGTGCGGAACATGTTGTGCTCGTTGTAGAGGGATGGCCCCCGTAATGGTGTCCCTTTAGCCTCTAGCTACTAGCAGATCTTGGCTCACGCCGAGTTACATCGGTTGGTGGTCCTGCGTTTGGAGGGCTCATCGTCAGAAGGATAGGCCGGGAAGGGAAAAGTGTATAGAGAGGGACTGCGCCCTGTTTCCATCATCATAGATGTTGGTCAGGGCTTTCCATGGTGGCAATGCAGGGTGCATGCCCTTCTCCCATAGGCGGACATGATCTGGTGAGTGGGGGACCGGCCTAGCCTTGTTCAGATATCGAGCTCCACTCCTGATATGCCAGGGTGACCGTTGTGCATTTATATCACCGACTTGTCAGTTGTTGTAGATGCGGTTGGTACACTGCCCATGAATAATAGCTAGATGATAGCTATCCTTATCTACTCTAGTTCGTGGCTCAGTTAGTATGCCACCTTAGTTAGTTGAGTTTGGTTTGAGACCCATATATAGGGTTCTTCTATTTCTATGTACTTGAGTTCTTTTGGCTTACACAATTAAGAAGAGGAAAACTATTTTCAGCCTCCACCTTTGTGTGTATTCCCCCGTTGTGCAAGCAAGAAAGCTACAAGTGAGACTCCTTCCTTCTCTCCCACAATCTTGACATGGTATCAGAGCCTTGTTCGTGGTAAGGAGCTCAAGAAGCAAACCAAGTTCACGGTGTTCTGGTAAGAGGACCAGTGTTGCTTTCATTTTTCTGTTTTGGGAGCAAGTCTCTCCAGGTAGCACAGCCGGAAAGTGCAAGAGTGCATTGTCTCAGATTGAGACGCCCTTCGCGGTGTAGCAAGAGGGCAGTATATGCTGCGGGTAAGGGCTTTAGCCCTTGTTTGCTCTGTTTTTTTTATTTGAGGCCATTTCGGGGCCTGTTTTGGAGGCAGAAGTTTTATGCACGCACTCAGGAAAAGGCCCTGTTTTATGCTGTGCAACCACTGTTCTATAGGTCGGTGAAAAGTTACTGTAGAAATTGCTTTGTATGCATGTGTGCAAAGACATTGGGAGTTATAGAATCATCCTTGTTGCCTGTTGATGCAAAATCGTCACTAGGAAGTGACTGTGTGGTCAAATACCACTTTCTTCAGTTTTGTAGATTTGCACTTGTGAGGCTGAAGCTATGTTCTTTGCAGTGACAGAATTTTTTGCAGTGTTCCGTAATGGCGTCTAATTCTCTTTCATAGATTGTCACTGAAAAGCTTGACAAAAACAACTTCCAAGCATGGAAGTTTAGAATGACGAATTTCCTTATGGGAAAAGGATATTGGGAATTTGTTGCAGGAAATGAAGAAGAACCAGTTCTTCCTGATGTTCCCAATCAACAGCAAATGCAGGTATTTAAAGCATGGCATGAGAGAGCCAAGAAAGTTATGTATTGGCTATCTATCAGCATTTCAGACTCTATGATTGTGCATATTCAAGATGCAAGTACGCCAAAGGAGGCATGGGATACTTTGTTAAAAATGTATAGTACAAATACGCAAGCCAGGAAAATGCAGCTCAAGCAAGAGTTGCACAATGTGCAAAGAGAAAGTATGAGCATCAATGACTACCACATGAAGGTGAAGAAGATTGCAGATGCACTTGCTTCCATTGAGTCGCCAATGGAAGATGATGATTTAGTTTCTGTGACCTTGAATGGTCTAGGAAAGGATTATGCACAGTTCCGAACATCCATTTCCGTCCGTGAAAGATTTCTTGATTTTGAGGAGTTGATTGCTCTTCTAATTTTTGAGGAGCAGAGAAATGGTGGTGCATCTTCTTCAGGAGGAACTTCAAAAGAAGCTGTCTTCTACTCAAATGCTGGAAGAGGTAGAGGCAGAGGTAGAGGAGGCCGATCTGGAGGCCGTGGTAGAAATCAAAATATGCAGCAATCTCAAGAAAACCAGTCCTATGGAGGAGAACGTGGTAACTCTAGAGGCAGGGGGAGCCAAAGAGGTCATGGTGGATGGCAAAGAGGCCAAAATGCAAACAACAATGTTGAATGCTACTACTGTGGTAAAATGGGTCATATGGCTAAAGGCTGCTATAAAAAGCAGAATGACATCATGAATGAAAAATTGCAACAAGGAAATTATGCATCTTCTAGTAGACAGGGTGATGACAGAAATGAGCATTTGTTTATGGTGCAGCACATGACCAATTCTGTGACAAGTGTAGAAGAAAGCAACGATGTGTGGTATGTTGATTCAGGTGCATCAAACCACATGACAGGTCATGCAGAATGGATGCAGGATGCAAGGAAAATGGAAAAACCAGAATTTGTGAAGACTGGTGATGATACTGCACATCCTATTCAATTTGGAAAAATTCCTTTGTCTATGCAGGATGGGAAAAAGAAATACCTGTCCGATGTATTTCATGTCCCGAATATCACCAAGAATCTGGTTTCTGTTGGTCAAATGGTTGAGCAGGGCTTGCAGGTCAGATTTAATTCTCATGGATGCTTTGTTGAGGATATGAAAAATAAAGGTTGCTTGATAGCAAAAGGAAAGAAGAAGGCCAGAATATTTATGTTGGATGCAGACATGCCTGAATTGAGTGCAGCAATGTTTGCACATGGGACCGGTGTAGTTGCAGATATTGATATCTGGCATAAACGCATTGGTCATGTTAATGTACAGCGACTTAAATCAATGCAAGCCCAAAATATTGTTGCAGGATTGCCTAAATTCAAGGTTGTAGAAATGCATAAGGTATGTGAAGCCTGTCAATTTGGAAAACAAGCAAGGAAACCATTTCCTAGACATGTTCAAGAGAGTAAGAAGCCATTGGAATTAATCCACTCTGATGTGTGGACTACTAAAGCTGCATCTCTTGGAGGCTGTCATTATTTTGTCACTTTTATTGATGACTATAGAATAAAAGTTTGGGTGTATTTTATGAAAAAGAAAAGTGAAGTTTTTGGGCATTTCAAAACTCTTAAAGCTATGGTTGAAAAAGAAACAAGCCTGCAAATAAAATGCCTAAGGTCAGATGGAGGGGGAGAGTACCTCTCAAATGAGTTTGCAAGGTTCTTGTAGGAGCATGGCATAAAGCAGCAATATTCATGTAGTTATACCCCACAACAAAATGGAATTGCAGAAAGAAAAAACAGGCATATTGGAGAGGTATCTCGTGCCATGCTCAATGAAAAAGACCTGCCAGATTTTTACTGGGCTGAGGCAGTTGCTACAGCAGTCTACATAATGAACAGAACTCCCACTGCACCAATACATGGCATGACTCCAGAGGAGAGGTATACTGGTAGGAAACCAGATATTTCTCATTTGAAAATTTTTGGTTGCATTGCCTATGTTCATGTGCCAGATGAGTTGAGATCCAAGTTGGATCCAAAAGCTGAGAAGTGCATCTTTATTGGTTATTCTCTACAGCAAAAAGGGTATAGATGCTATAACCCTTCTACTCATAAGTTTATAGTGAGCAGAGATGTTGTTTTTGATGAGATGAGTAGCTGGTATAAACCAGTAAATGTGATTGATAATGTAGATGCACAAAATGGTAATGCTGCACAGAATTCACAGCAGCAGTCACAAGATATTAGTGGACCTGGAGCGTCCTCTAGCAGTGGTTCACATTCTTCGCTATCATGGCAGGCAGATTGAGATCAGGAGAATCTTCTCAAAGCAATGCAGATAGTGATATGCAAGTATCACGAAAAGAAAAAGACAAGGTAGATCAGCCCATGTTTGATGTGAATGCAGGTCACTCTTATGTGGATGGTGAATCCAGTGGCTCAGAACAGAGCATTGATGATGAGTTGGGTATTCCTTCTATTGTTACACCTAGAGTAAGGAAGACCAGGAATGTTTTGAGAGCACCTGGGAGTGAACCTACTTTACGCAGGTCTACGAGAGCTAGGTATCCTGTGGATAGGCTGAAATATGATGGATTTACAGTCATTCACTATGCATATATGGTCAAAGTGATACAGGAACAAGAACCGACTTCTTTTGAGCAAGCCATGGAAAAACAAAAATGGGAGAAAGCCATGGATGAAGAAATGGATGCCTTGGAAGCAAATGCTACATGGGAATTGGTACCTTAGCCTAAAGATAAGAATGCAATTGGTTGTAAGTGGGTTTATAAGGTGAAACACAATGCAAATGGTTCTGTGAATAGATACAAGGCAAGATTAGTAGTCAAGGGGTATACACAAACATATGCCATTGATTATGAAGAAACATTCAGTCCGGTTGCAAGGATGGAAACCGCAAGAGCAGTCATTGCTATGGCTGCATCAAAGGGATGGTCTTTACATCAGATGGATGCAAAGAATGCCTTCTTGCATGGTGATTTGCAAGAAGAGGTCTATATGGAGTAGACACCAGGTTATGTGCATGTTGTTCATCCTGAGTTTGTTTGCAGGTTGAAAAAATCCTTATATGGCTTGAAGCAAGCACCTAGACCATGGTCTGACAAGATAGAAAAATATCTGTCACTATTGGCTTTCAGATTTCCAAGGCAGATTTTTCACTTTATGTGAGAAAAACAGAGAAAGGTATTATGCTACTTGTCATTTATGTTGATGATTTGATTATGACAGGTGACAGTGATGAAGATATCCTTAATGTGAAAATGCTATTGAAGCAAAATTTTGAGATGAAGGATTTGGGAGAGCTGCGTTATTTCTTGGGCATTGAGGTGATTAGATCACCAAGTGGGATACGGCTCTTGCAGAGGCAGTATGGATTGGACATGCTGTCCAAATATGGGATGACAGGCTGTAAGCCTATTTCAGTTCCTTTGGAGCAGAATGTGAAGCTAAGCGCAAATGCAGGTGAGCTTCTGGAAGACCCTACTATATACAGACGCATAGTAGGAAGTTTGATTTATATGACTATTACCAGGCCAGATTTAAGCTATGCTGTTGGATTGGTAAGTCAGTTTATGCAGGCTCCAAGGAAACCGCATTTGGATGCGGCTAGACGCATACTCAGGTATGTGAAGTCCACATTGCAGTATGGGCTACTTTATGAGACTGGGGTTCAGATACAATTGTATGGATACACTGATGCTGATTGGGCTGGTAGTATTTCTGATAGACGATCTACTAGTGGATATGTGTTCTCTTTTGGGAGTGCTGCAGTCACTTGGAGCAGCAAGAAACAGCCTACACTTGCCTTGTCAAACACAGAGGCTGAGTACAGGGGCGCAGCAATGGTTGCATGTGAGGTAGCTTGGTTGCATAAGCTACTTTATGATATGTATCAGCCTACAGATGGGCCAATTGTCATTTATTGTGACAACATGAGTAGTATACACTTGGCAAATAACCCAGTCTATCATGCTAGAACAAAGCACATTGAGGTGCATTATCACTATGTGCGGGAGAGGGTTTTACTAGGTCTTATTGATCTAGTTTATGTCAGCACAGAGGATCAGGTAGCTGACATATTCACGAAGGCATTGGATACAGAGAAATTGCGCAAGTTCAGAGACCTGCTTGGTGTGCAGGAATTGGGATTGAGCTCGAGGGGGAGTGTTGAGATATCGAGCTCCGCTCATGATATGCCAGGGTGACCGTTGTGCATTTATGTCATCGACTTGTCAGTAGTTACAGATGTGGTTGGTACATCGCCCATGAATAATAGCTAGATGACAGCTATCCTTATCTACTCTAGTTCGTGGTTTAATTAGTATGCCACCTTAGTTAGTTGAGTTTGGTTTGAGACCCATATATAGGGTTCTTCTATTTCTATGTACTTGAGTTCTTTTGGCTTACACAACTAAGAAGAGGAAAATTGTTTTCAGCCTCCATCTTTGTGTGTATTCCCCCATTGTGCAAGCAAGAAAGCTACAAGTGAGACTCCTTCCTTCTCTCCCACAATCTTGACAAGCCTGACCTACTTGCTCCGATTCTTTCGTCTGCGCTTGACTTTTTATTGCTTATGTGTGTTGATAGTGTCTATACAGGGTGACACAAAAATCATTGTTTATATATATACATTTTTTCAAATCCTTGTCACTTCATGAGGATAGAAACCAATTGTAGAACTCGAGATTGTACTAAAACGTGGCACACGCATCTAGTACACGTGGTAGCTTACTCAATACTGATAGATATTTTGCCACATCGAGTAGCATGGAACCTTGTCCAAGTCTACTTGCGATATGTACCTCCTCCTCAATGAGAACCTTATCAAGCAGAGGGTTTTCTTGGCTTGGTTCAGCCAAGTCCACGCCCCGAATGGCAGTCAGCACTCGAAGGGAAGTTGGTACCACATAGGTTGGGTCTCTTTGGGATCGCCATTTAGCCAATCGCTCCTCAGAGACTGTTATGATCTGAGCTCCTAGTTCGGCCATGCAATGCGGTTTTCACACCAATGCTGTTCAAATCGACTTCGGCCTTCTGACAGTCGCTTTAGTTGCTCTATCTCTAAGAGATTTGGTTGGCAAAGTGCATCATTGAATGCGGCAGTTAAGCGCAGTTCATCAGCTTCCTCACCCAAGATGAGTAGCAAGCATTCGTGCAGGAACCTGCTATAGTGCTCGTCAAGATGTTCTTGCTCTTCCCAAGATAAAGGAAAGGGCAAGTATTCTCCGAGCTGCTCTTTAGGGAATGCGCGCATATCTGCTAGGACATAGACACGTGCGAACACCTTGATCTTGGCATCCAACTCAGCTAGGCATTCTACAACACTTCTATGTTCAACGAGGGCTTGCTCGGTTGCAATCTCACGCAAGGTTCTAGGAGTTTGCCTGGGCTTTAGCGTAGCTGGGGGCTCAAGCCTAGATGAGCAAAATTGGTCAACGCTAGGAGTGCTCATCCGCTTGGGGTTTCCATGTTTCTCTTGAGGCTCCATTATTGTGTCATGGTTCTACTTGGACGTGATTGGCATGAATTTGTCGTGCTATTGTGACATGTTATCTCCACTCTTGAGTGGTCGATGAGAGTTCTATTGTCGGTGGGTTGAGTGTTGGAAGCAACTGTTGATGACAATGACTGGTTTAATTTTTCAGAGCACACGGATGTGTCTGAGGTGTCACCGCTATTAGGAGAGACATCAATGGGTTCATTGGTGGATGGACTTGATGTTTTATTCCCCAGCTCTCCAGCGCTCTTGATCTCAATGCTCTTGGGGTCCACGACCACCTGTAGCTGCTGTTGTTTGCGCTGTTTTCTCCTCTTTCTCTTGGTCAGTGAAGGCATATCTCTCAATGGTTCAGGACCTTGGACTAGGTCAACCGTTGTTGTGCCTGGTTGGGCCTTAGCATTTCCTTTCTCTAGTGTGTCCTCATGGAGCATAGCCCCGACCCGCTGAATAGCCTTGCTAGGTTGAGTGGTTTGATGCATCATTTCCTTGGCCCCATCTTCAAGGGGTTTCTCCTTGAGCCTAGGCTTTAGGTGCTTGGGATGGATTGGAGTCGTTAAGGATACTGGTTGCAGCACTTCCTCCTCAGATGAATTGTTAGCGACACGTTCTTCAAGGGGTGTGGTCACGGCCGAGGGCTATGACTGCTGTGATCCCTGGTTGGGGGCAGTGGCGTTTAGTCCAGTGGGCTGTGGTTACTCTTGGTGGATCGCACTGTGGAGTCCCTGGGGTGATCAGACATGGTCGTGTCTTTTGTTGTCCTTTGAGCACTCACCTGTGTAGATCGATCCTGAGTTGATCCAGTCACATTGGGTCGCATGGGCATATCCTTGGGCCGAGAGCTACAGCTAGAGCTACAGCTAGTGTCATGTTTTCCCTCTTGGGTGCTTGGAAGCTCTGATGGAGACAGAGATTGGGAGTGAGCCCCTGCCATTGACGACTGTCGTTGGGCTTCCTGGGTCCGTTTGGGAAGGGAGGACGTAGGAGACCTAGGACTCTTAGGCGGACCTGGCACCGACTGAATGATTTGTTCATGATTGTTGGAGGATTCCGACATTAGCTTTGTTGGGAAATCAACCTTATCATGAGTGACGTTGTGCCTGTGGCGATCATTATCCTCTTGGGAAGTCAAAGGCTCCCTGGGCACTAGTGGACCTTGTGCACACCTCTGAGATCTGCTTGCTAAGCATGCTAGGCTGAGGATCTAGTTTTTGATGGGTCACGTTCGATTTCTTGATTTCAATCGTGAGGGGCGGAATCACTCCAATATTTTTGGTTCGAGACTCGAATTTTCGTTTAGGGATCCTCCCATGCCTTGTTGCTTTTGATCTAATTTGGGCTTCTGACTGAGGTGGTTTAGTAGGGGGTTTTGGTACCCAAATCCATTGGTTGCCTGCATAATACCCTTGAGCACGAAGAAATGCCTTGGATATCCATCGTGGCGTCGTGCTAGCTCTCCATCGATGCCTTTGTCTATAAGTCTTGGGCTTCTTTCATGATCTTCTACGATATTTGTAAGTCCAATCCCTATCCTTGGGCATGTCTCCTAACCTCTTTGTTTCAAGTATGGCCTCACTCATCACTGGTTCTCTCCGTTCAACTTGCACTTGTATCAACTCTTTCAACAACTCCCTACTCTCATTACTTGGCTTGTGTGGTATGTCAGAATGCTCCTTGCCCTTCCCTCGAGGTTTGGTGAGGTCACCCTTGCTAAAAGTCGTGATTATCCTCACACCTGGTAGTGCTAGGTGTATCCTCTGTGCTATATAGTCGGCTTCACACCTCGTTGCCTTTTTGAAGGGCCTTCCTAGGAGGATTTCCTTTCCACAATTCTCGCTATTTGGAGGAACATAGAACATGATTGGCAAGCTTTCTATTTGAATAGTTACAAGGATTATGCACTTCCCTAGAAGTGCTTGTGGGTGTTCCCCGTAAGGATTAAGAGTTGCATCAGTCGGTTTGAGCTCTGGTTGACCTAGTAGAGTCCATGCTTCGTAAGTCAAGATATTGAAAGCTGCTTCTTCATCAATGAGAGCATCAACACTATGCTCTCTTTTTGCGGTGAGTTTGACCCTAAGATAAGTAGGTGGCACTATGTCTTCATCGTCCGGGTCTTGGTTTACAGCTTCAAGCCTTCTGATACATGCCCTTGAGTCTCTAGTTGCACAGTCAGAGACGTGGATTCTCCACGGAGATCTTGGGTTGTCTGTGCAGCGCTGCTCAGGGTACATATATCATCAGGACTGTCATGTCTAGTCATCTCCACATTGGTAGCTTGATGATGTTGCATTCTGCTTTGACTAGATGTAGTTTGAACACAATGTACATGTGTCCTTGTAGTGTGGCCTTTTTTCCCTTGATGGCTAGATTGGCCCATTGAGATTCTAGGGTCTCTGTTTGTCTCTATTCGGGTGCGGCCTTCTGGTTGCTCCTTTTCAAGGGAGAATCCATGCTCGTGTAGAGCCATTACTGCTCGAGGGTCTAAGTTGGAGGGCCTATCGCAGGGCACGTTTTCTCTCCAACCTACTTGGGGAAGGTGCAGAGGGTGCAGAACCCCTCTGAGAGGGTCCGAGGGCAATCCCCTCCCCGGCCTGCAAGGCCATTACGGTAGGCACCATGCACAGTTCGGAGGATCGTTCAGCCAAATCTTGAATCCCTTGCTCGAAGTTTTGGCCTAATGGTGGGTCTATGATGCACCTTTCGCTCTATGTAGCCTGTGGGGTCAATTTCGGGGTTCAGAGGTTTTCTAATTCCTACCTCGTTCGTTTTTGGGTCCAATCAGGCTTTTCCACTCAGTGGTTTGCATCTAAGTCCCTGGTCTCACAACTGCTTACTTCTAGCTGCTATGCAGCTGCACCCTACGATTTTTCCTATTTCGCATGCCAGAATCAAGTTCTGAGCGTCCTAAGGGCTTTCAATAGTTCACGCTGCTAAGTTTTAGCTGGGTCAGGTCAAGTTTTCTAAGAATTTGGTGAAACTATACACTCACCTCGATTGGTCCGAATTGCAGGGTCCGAGTGCCCGATTTGGCATGTCCGAGGGCTGAGTGGGAAGGTCGTATGTAACTGTCCGAATGCCAAATTCGGCCGGTCCGAACCCGAATGTCTGAGGGCCAAGTAGGCCGAGGCTGGTCAGGCGGGCCAAATGGGCCGAGGTCGAGTTCTGAGGTAGTTTGAGTGCTCGACTCGGACGGGCAGAGTGTGGGCATCCGAGTGGTAGTGGCAGAGTGGGTCGAGTCGGGCGGTCCGAGGGCCGATTCTAGGCCTCGAACCAGAGTAACCGTCACTCGGACTCATCGAGCGCCGCACGTCTTTTCGCCGAACCTCACGAAATTTGTGCTGTCGGGTGCTAGAGGCCTTCCCCCTTGTCGAGCAGCTCCAGATCCATCCTACTCATGTAGGGGAAGGTGTAGAATTACCTGGGCTGGCCAAATATCTCTCTAATGTCAAGATTGAAGCGCATCCCCTCACCAAGCTTTCCTCTTCTCTCCTGCTCTCCTGAAACCCTGCAGTGCACAATGTGGCCTTTCTTGCCAATTTTGGCCCTTATACCCCTTCTCGGGTATGGTATTGATGCCCCCAATAACTCACTTGCCGACCTTAGGCATCACAAGCGAGTTTTTTACCACTTTTGCACGATTCTTGCCCTCTTTTTGCCCTCTTTTTGCCCTGTTTTGCAACAGTAAACCCTAATGCTTATTTTCTTTGTTTTTCTTTGTTTTCTCCTACTCTAAAGCATCCAAATCACAAAGTAAATACCTACTCTACTCCATCTCACAACATATATCTCAAAAAGCAAAAAACCTACTTCCCAAGGAGATCGAATACCATCTTCAACCCCCTCACTTCCTACCTATCTCAAGTACTAGTTCAAGGGAAAACCCTTACTTTGATGCTCGATTCAAAGCATGCAAGCGCTCAAGGCTTGAATCCTTTGGTCTCGGCAATAGAACCAAAAGGTGGAAGCTTTCGCTCGACCGTCAAGACCCACGAACCGCTTATTGTCTCAAGCGTTCCAAGCCAAGCACTAATGGCTACCTCTCACATAGCCAACGCGCCATCCATATCTATGGGTGTAGTGAGCTTACCTCTGTGCCGTTCAAGTTACCTCCTCTCCCATGCACTCGGGTAGCTCCACGATCCAAGTGCAAGCTTCAAGCAAGCTCCATCCTCAAGCTCCACGCTCCAAGCTCCATCGCCGTGAGCAAGACAAGAGAAGAGAAGAGAAGAGAAGAAGAGAGGAGAAGAGGGAGAGCTTCTCCTCCCCGGTCCCTCACCCTCACACTCTCTCAAGCACAAGCTCAAGCAAGCAAGAAGAAGAAGAAGAAGAAGAAGAAGAAGAAGAAGAAGAAGAGGAGAGCTACTTTTTGCCACACACAAGAATGAGCTTCTCATTCACTTTTCAACTTTATATACAAAACCCTAAATCCCTTTTGGGCGGTCATCCCCTTTTCCCTTTCTTTTACATGGCCGGCTGTAGCCTAGGCCCTTTTTCCCATTGTCCTTCTATCTTCCTAGCTTTCTTTCCACCGCCCATCTACATTTACAATTTGCACGGGTGCGAGTCCGGTGCTCCTTGAATTAAACCGTGGTGTGCTTGCGCTCTTTTACACAAGTTTAGTCTTGCGCTTTTCCTAGTGCACCTTTGCCTTCCATTTCTCTCAACTTGGCCTTTGTCTTTTATTTTAGCTTTTCGGATTTTCCACTGCCTATCACTCTTTTAAAAGATTTCAGGGTGCGCCTTTGTATTTTAAAATGCACCTTTCCCCTTTGCAGCTGCCTTGGACTTTTAAGGTTGCCCTTGCGCTTTTAGCCTTTTCTCCTCTTCTTTCTTTAGTCGAGCTACCTTTTTTCTGCCTTTGCCCTGCATCTTTTTTATTTCCTTTTGCTTTCTTCATGTTGGGGTTAACAATTGTAGTGAGGAGATATGTACTATTGAGAGAGAGAGAGAGAGAGAGAGAGAGAGAGAGAGAGCCAGAGATAGCCAATTCTATCAAAACATTGTATCTGTATATGAGAGATTGAGAGAGAAAACTATGAAGACATTGAAGAAGAATACTATATGATTGATTTCCATTCAAAAATGGTGTATTCCTTTATGTTCCTTGTTCTATTGAAGGATTCTGTGAAGATGTTGAAGATTATGGTTGATTCTATCAAATCCGTGGGAGATATCTACTATGATGTTGTGTGAAGATTTGTTGTTTTCTTTGTTTTGGTCTCATCAAAAGAATGAAATAAAAGCTTGTTGATGTTACAAGATATATTTTCTTGCAATAGAATCGCCTTTCCCTTGGTGTTACTCTTGGGGCTCCATAAGGCATTGAAAGATATGACACCTTTTGAGGCTTGTAACAACTACAAGAAGCTTATATTCCCAAAGTATTGGGAAAAACGTTGGATAATAAGGCTGTCAAGTGCATATTTATGGGGTATAATAGTCAAAGAAAAGGGATAGATGATAAAATCCTATTTCCAAGAAAGTTTTTGTTAGTAGAGATGTGTTTTTTGATGAAAAATCAGAATTATCTCTTGTTGGTTATGACACATATAGGGCTACAGAAGATGTGTTTGAAGGGTTGTTGCCTATTTCTTTTGATGATATAGCTAGAGCTTCATTAAGTGAACAAAATGTTCAACCAACTGCTCCATTAAATAATGAAAAATTCAGCTTATGAATGATCTAAATATAGATGGTACATGAGGTTCATGAAGAGCATGTACATAATCAGGAGTTTATAGATGGTACTTGCAAACTCTACAAGATAGCCTTTTGGATGTTACTCTTGCTATTCGTACTTGAAGACAAACACATCTACACGATCATGTTAATACTATGGAGTTTGTTATGGTATCAAACACAATTGATGATGATGAGCTTGATTCTTTTGAGGATTCACAATAGAGTGTGCATTGGATGGCAACAATGCAAGTTGAATATGATTCTATCATGTGTTAGATATGCTCAATGCCCCACCCTCATAAGGTGCCACCAATGATCCATGGTGCTCAAAGTTGTAAGGCCCCCATTATGAGGAGAAGCCAAATGTGAGCCCGGACATTGGTTGAGTCCTAACTTGTATATCAAATGAGGTCTATGTGATCGAATGGCAAAAAGGTGACCATTGTGGGTCTAATCTTTGAGTTGGACTAAGTAGTTAAGATGGTAGCAACTCGAGGCACATTGCATTGACGGTAAAGGAAATATTCCCTGGCCGACTAGTGGAGGCTCATATGGTAGGTCGGTCATGCCGACCTAACTGCCTTCACGGGCTATAACAGCTAAACCCCTTCACAGCCATCGATCATCTATCTTCAGTCTGAGTTGTTCTAGCTAGTCTTAAGCTCTTCACCTATCTTCTCTCTAGATCGCCATTTAAGCTTCACTGTGGAAGCGCATGGGTGGACAGAGCCATCTCTTTATCAATTGTTTGGAGCTAAAGAAATTTTCTAATTCTCCTCTTATTTGTTGTGTATTCTCTATCTCTATCTCTTTCTCAGATTCTGTTCACTGCAACGTGCAATTTTTACATCATGAAGAATCAAACATGGGATTTAGTTACATTGCTTGTTGGAAAGAAAGCCATTGGTACTAAATGGGTCTATAATGTGAAAAAAAAAAGAGGATGGATCAATTGAAAAGTACAAGGCTAGGATTGTGGAAAAAGGCTATGCACAAAAGAAAGGCATTGATTATGAGAAGACATTTACTCCTACATCCCCTCATTGTGAGAATTTAGAATGTGTAGGAGGAAGCCAGGAGTGTGTGCAATTGCATTTGTTCAAGAGATAGTAGCACATTATTGAAGTGGAGAGTGAATATGAGGATATTGAGCACATAGAGACAGTGTAAAATAAGGACCAAGATGTGATCTTGAGATTAGGGTGGATTTTAGATAAAGACTAGATGTTGACTGAAAAATGTAAGAAAATAGGTCAGAACTCAAAGATATAAGAGAAGCAGAAGTGATGTAGTAATGAGAGAGTGACCTTGAAGGTTGATAGAAATATCCAATAATAGTTGATGAGGAATGATAGAAGCATCCACGTTGTTAAAGCTGAGAGAGTGATGATGTTTCATCATCTCCTTGCCACTAAAGTACGATCCAAAAGTCTTGAAGAACACAATTCAATAGAGAGACCATAGACAATGCCTTCTCGGTCCTTGAGATGTAGAGTATAAAGGGTGTCCCCTTCTTCAGGAGAGATTGATAGGGATGACAAACACTGTAGTATTGAAAGTGATCAAGAGAGATAGACCATGCTAGGATAGATGAGTTGAGAGAATGAGAGCACAAAATGGAAGATTCATGATAGAGAGATGGATGTGAGGGGCCTTCACAGGGTAGAAAATTGGGATTGTCCATTAAAGAATTTTCTATGTATTCCACTAGTTGACAAGAGAGAGTGAACAATAATATGACTTTTGCAAGTTGCCAGCCAATCAAGAGTATGCCTAAGATGACAAGGCCATTGTTCTTTTGTTGAGCTATTGTTGCATTGATGAAGCTAATGTTCACACTGGTGTTGATATTTGGTGTTGATGAAGCTTTTGAAGATTGACACAATGACTTCAGAGTGTCATCAGCTTAAAGGGGCTACTTGTTTAAGGTCTAGATAACCTTAGTAAACAAAGAAATCTCTCTATCCTAATATGATGAGTGGCATCCCCTCTCCCTCTTTCTCTCAATCAATGACGTTGGCAGAGGAAAATGAGAATAAAAGAGGGGGAGGGTGAGTATGTAGATGGAGAGGATAAGGGTAGTAAAGAAGGTAGGTGGTGGATGGCTTTAAAGGATACTCTCTCTCCCTCTCTAAAGGAGAGGTAATAATGAAGAAGATAAGAGTAGGTGAAGATGATAAAAATAAACAAGAAGTAGGTGGACATGATAAAATGAGATCAAGATAATGAGGATAAGGTGCATGTGGACATCGTTAGTTTACCTTGACATGGATTCAAATCCTACTAATCTACATACAAAGCAATTGATTTTGATTTCATGCAAGAAATGAATCTAATGATAAAATGAGTAGACAAAAGCCGAAAGTTAATAACCTAGGCCCTTAGGAACTTGGTGTGCTCTGATACCATGTAGTGAAAGTGATGGTGAGAGAAAGAGAGAGAGGCAATGAGATAAAGAATGAATCACACACTTGTATTGCATACTTGCTTATACACTTGCATTGCAATAGTTGAGAGTACACACATATATACAATAAAGTTTGGAATATAGTAGGTTCTCTCATTGAAGTATCCTCCACATGTTCTAGATCTATCTTACCAAGTTCTCCTAAACATCTAGATATTGTCTTCCTAGATATTTTCTAAGTATATGTTTATATGAGTACATTCTAACATTCTAACAATGCCCCTTCCTACACCCCTATTTTTCCCTCCTCGCCAATCACCACTGCCACAAAATAAAAAACCCAACTGCCACAAAGACCCCATAACTAAGACCTTTCCCCCCGTGGTGAGCCTCCCTCTCTTCAATCTATGTTCTTGCATGGCCTTCACCTCTTTTTCTATGTATCCTTGCATGTGTTGTTCATGTGCGGTTTTTCGTGGTCTGTAAGAAGTGCAAGCCTTATTGTATTGATTGTTCATGCACAATGACATGCATGGGGTTTAACCTATGCTATGGGGCTCATTGGTGGTGCTCGCACGTAGTGTTGCAGATCATGGTACCTACTTTTCCATCAATTTAAATTGCTGAAAATTGTTAAACACAAAAATGACTTAACATTTCACAATAATACTTTAAAAATCAAGTAAATAAAAATTTATTAAAAATAGTGAAAAAAACATAGCCACTCATTTTGGATAGAAAATATCATTTGAAAGTTGAAAAAAATATTTAATTTTTTTAAAACCCATAAAAAACCTAATTTTTAAATTAAAATTTCTTTAAAAGTCACAAAAATTGCATAAATTTACGAAAAATATATTTTAAAGATCATGTTTTGTTGATTGAATTCCACTTGGTTTATTTTAATTCAACAATTAAAAAAATAAAAATAAAACTATAAATTCCTAAAGATTAATAAAAATACAAAATAAATTGCAAAAAAATATGCATGTTGTGTTTTTGTCTTTTTCCTCATGTTGTCAACTTTTAGACTAGATGGATTGTATTTTGGCTTCCTTTGAGAATGTGGTTGTTCATGTTTAGTGTGGAGAGAGGTTTTTCTAGCAGCTCGTCAACTCTTAGTTATTGAGGACATTATCAAGGTATTGCAAAAACAAACCCATATCATTCTGGGTCCTAAGAAAGTTCTTACTACCTCAGGTATCTCGGTAGCAATGATCTCTGATCCATTTTGGAAGCTATTGTATCAATTTCTTTAAGACGAGGATTATGTCGGCCAAGACTCCATCTAATTACCTATCTAAGGAGTGTTCATTGCCTCCAGAAATGGTACTTAAAGGAGTGGTCATGGATTGGAGTTCATATCTTTATATAAGATGGATCAATATTTTATCAATGTCACTAGGGATAGTGTGACTATGTCACCTATTGGTTGTATTTGTATGCTTTTTTTAATACTCTCTAAAAGGGAGAGAAGGATCGAAGCTTGGACTCGAGAGCTATGGCGGGAGAGCAAGAGCAAGAGAGAGAGAGACAAGAAATGGGAACTCCAACAGTCATAATGTGTGATCGGGCCTTCCTTTATTCAAACTGTCACTAAAAGAATAAAGAATAAAGTGATAGTGATGGGCGCCCGCCACCTGCAGTGTGCAGTGGCGGTGACTGTCAGTGTAGTAATACACGGGCGGCTAGGTAGTAGAGGCGCCTTTACCCTCAACAACCTCCCACTTAAAGGAAAATCTGCCCCAGTGAGGAGTGAATGTACACATGTACAACAGGATGAGGAAAGACGTCATCTCATCCCACGCCCATCAACCTCGTGAGGAAGGCAAAGCGCTCTGTAGAGAGGCTTTTCGTGAGCAGATCTGCATGATTCTAGTCATTGACAAGATCAACAGACTTGTCCTCAACGACCCCATGTATAAAGTGATACCTCACCTCAATGTGTTTTGTCTTCGCATGGAAGACCGGATTCTTGGCTATTTCTTGGCTAATTGAATAGCACTCATAGAATCTGAATGCAGTGTAGGGATAGCATCAATACCAAGGTCAACAAAACTAAACGACCCAACCAAATGGCCTCCTTGCAAGCCTCAGTGGAGCTGCAACATACTGGGCCTCTATAGTAGAAAGGGCCATGCATTTCTGCACCCTGGACATCCAAGAAACAGCACCTCCAACATAGGTGAATACGTAGCCGGAAGTGGACTTCCTACTATGTGCATGTCCTGCATAATCAGAGTCAGTGTACTCTACAACTCTTGTATCCTGACTGCCATAGCATATGAACATATCTGCAGTACCCTTCAGGTACCTCATGATACCCTTCACAGCATCCCAATGCTTCTTGCCAGGTGTAGCCATATAGCGTGCCACAATACCAACTGCAAAGGCAATATCTGGACGAGTGGCTATCATGGCATACATAAGACTGCCCACTACGGATGCATAGGGAATCTTGGCCATCTCGGCCTTCTGCTCTTCTGTCTGCGAACAATCAGCCTGTGATACCTTCACATAAGAAGGCAATGGACAACCAATAGGCTTTATGTCCTGCATGTGGAAGCTCTCAAGGACTTTATGAATGTACTCCCTCTGTGACAAGTAGAGGAGTCCCTAGTTCCTGTCGCGTCTAATACGCATACCAAGTATGTGAGCGGCCTCTCCCAGATCTTTCATCTCAAAGCTCTTGTTGAGCTGAGCCTTAAGAGCATCTAGCTCATCATGAGCTTTCCTTGCTATCAGCATATCATCCGCATAGAGTACCAAAATCAATAAAAAACCATCACGGGCTTTCTTCGTGTAAAGACACGGATCCATAGCACTCCGGTTGTAGCCCTGTGACTGTATAAAGGCATCAAACTTATGATACCACTCCCTAGGTGTCTGTTTCAAGCCATAAAGACTTTTCCTCAATTTGCACACTAGGTGCTCCTTGCCAGGTTCTGCGAAGCCCTTAGGCTACTCCATATAAATCTCATCATGCAAGTCCCCATGTAAGAAAGCCGTCTTGATATCCATCTGGTATAAATCCAAGTCAAGTTGAGCAACCAAAGCCAAGACTAAGCGCAGGGTGGTCATCTTAACCACAGGAGAAAAGACCTCATCAAAGTCCACACCATGCTCTTACTTAAAACCCTTTGCTACCAATCTAGCTTTGTATGCTGGCTTGGGGTATCCAGGGGTACTTTTTAGCTTGTACACCCACTTGCATGGCAAAGCCTTCTTGCTCATAGGCAAGGAAACCAAATCCCAAGTGTCATTCTTATGTAGGGAGTCTATCTTAGACTGCATAGCCCTCTCCTAGGAGTGACTGTCACCCCTGCACATAGCCTCATCATAAGTGAAAGGCTCTCCTGGATCTGTAACCAAGACATAATGCATCGAGGGCTGAAATCTATTAGGTGGACTTCTGTCTCTAGTAGACCGTCTCACGGCAAGCTCTACTGCTTGCCCAGCTGCCTGTCCAATGCCCTGACCATGAGCATCTCCTGCAGCTGTAGGCTGTCCAACTGGCTATGCGGGAGCTCTCGACTCCTCCTGAAATACGACCCTGCGGATCTCAACAACTCTCTCAGGCTGCCTATGCATCTTGTCTTCATGGAAGACTACATCATGACTGCGGATGACTTTCCGCGCTTGTGGATCCCAGAGACGGTAACCCATCTCGCCTGCATCCCCATAACCAAGGAAAATGCATTTGATACTCTTAGATCCAGCTTACTTCTCTTGTCCCTGGGCACATGGCAAAATGCCTCACATCCAAAGACACGGAGATGCACATAAGAGGGAGGTTTTCCAGCCCATACCTCCTCTGCAACCTGGAAATCCAAACCACTAGAGGGTAATCTGTTTATGACATGCGTAGCTGTACTAACTGTCTCAGCCCAAAAGCTCTGTGGTAGGCTTGTGTGGCTAAGCATACTACGTACATGCTCTTAGATGGTTCTATTCATCCACTCAACCAAACCATTCTGGGGGGGGTGTAGGGGGTGGTCAACTGATGCTTAATACCCCTTTCATCACATAACTGCTCAAAAGCACGTGAGACATACTCACCCCCATTATCTGTCCTTAGGAATTTTAGCCTATACTCAGACTGGTTTTCTCAACCAATGCAAGCCATCTCTGAAACACAGCCAAGTCATCGAATTTCAGCTTAATGGGATAAGCCCAAACTTTCCGTGAAAAATCATCTATGAACGTAACAAAATACTTTGCACCACCCATAGACTGACAAGGCATGAATGAAACCACTCTCGGCAAGGTGTCACATGAAAGGATGCACCTGAGTCCAAGAGCCAACACTGTGCATACATAGAGTGTATCTCTGTCATCTGCGAAGAACTAGAAGAAGTTGCTAGGATATAATCATCATCATCAATATTCTCAGGCTGCATAACATTGATCTCTTCAATTTTAACATTGGACTTTGTAGGTACTATGCTGCGATTAGAAGACTTATCCTGCACTTTGTCATTCCCCTTATCTTTGCGCCTTTCATTGCGCAATTCATGGCATTGTGGCCTAATGTGGCCCTTTTTCTCACAATGGTGACAAGTAACATCTGCATTCCTGCCACGAGATTTGCTACATGACTTCCCACAAGACTTGGATCGAGATTTCTGAGAATCCCGTCCACGGCCACTACCACTGCCATGCTTTCCATATCCATCATTCCTGCCTCTAATTGTCATAGCATGAGACACACGAGAGGCATCCAAATTCTTACGATTAACCTCTTCTTGCAGAAGAGCACTCTCAATATCAGATAATTTCAAGGTAGCAGCAGTAGAGGCACATAATGCAGTGCGGAATACATCCCATGACTCATTAAGAGTACCAAGCAAGAAAAGAGGAGTGACATCCTCTGCAAAAGTGATTTTCTGCGAAGTCAAGTTCTTGAGTATAGCATGGAATTGGCTCAAGTGAGCAGACATAGTCACATTCTCCTTCATGCACAGATCCATAAGCTGCTTCAGCCAATACATCTGATTCGCTGGACTTTTCTTGTCATAGAGATTTTTGATCTTTTCCCACAACTGCCATGCACTCTGTTCTTCCTCAAAGAAATTATAGTGAACCTGTTCTGTGAGAGACAATACAATAGTGGACTTGCATAACTCATCAAGCTCAAGCCATTCCTCATCTGGCATAGTTGCAGGCGGATGCCCGCTTAACCTCAAAGGTTTGATCTGCGATTTATGCACCAACACCTGCCAAATCTGGATCTTCCAATAAGAGTAATTCATACCATCAAGCTTAGTGATGTTGAAAATAGCATGATCAATGGACGAACTCGCCATAATGCAGGCTGGAAGACTATAGACAGTTCAAAACTGCTTGTTGTTTACTGTAAAAAAAGACCAAAAAATCACAAAAATCGAGGAAAAATGGCAAAGAAAGTGAAACCAAAGCTTCTACCCACCAAGTACTAGTGAAAGTACATTATTTTAGAGTGTTTCAGCATGAAAAATCCATGTCAGTCTCCATATATATATGCTTGTTGTAATAAATTTCAGATTTCAGTAAAAGAGAGCTAACAGTGCCAAAATCAGATCCCAAGGCAATCAGATATTGCCAAGACCAAAGTTGGCATCATGCGGGCATAGCATAAGCATATGACGATCGATAAGCATAAATCCAACACCCAAGTATGTCATACAAACATCTGCCAATGAGTAGGAACACCCACCAATCAAAGGGGCAAAGTGTTCCTACCATTACCAAAACTTGACACAAGTAGGTGTCAGTTCACAAAGATACGGATCCAAAACTGAGACTTAGCTCATAAGCATACAGTGAACCAAGACATATGATGTATCATCCCAAAAGGTAAGAAGTCCCAAAGTCTCAAGTGTCTGTAACTGCTCAATGGCATGTAACGGCTTAATGCATAAAAGTACTGCATGCTCAATATCTAATAAGCATTCAAGAATGCTCCCACTGGCACAAAAGTCGTATGTACGAGCTCAAGAGCTCAAGCCAAGGCAAGACACAATGCCAATGCCATAAGTCCAAGACAATACATCAATAGTACATCTCGAATGTGTAGGCCGTAGAGAATCCGTATCTAGCATCCGTAAGCATGTAAGACATCAAATACATCCCAATCCAAACTCTAACAAGCCAAGTAACATCGAAGACTACTCCAGATAATCCAAAATGCATCCAAGGTGGAGCTTCAATGAGCACTCAAGCTCAATGTATGCATAGGGTAATCAACCGTGACATGAGCATCAAGACGTAGGCAACGGGTATGCATAAACCCAATAAGCATCACTGTCAAAGCATATACCAATGTCAATAAGTGCGGACTGAAATAATCCCAAGCTTCTAAAAGCATTTGAATTCAATGACAAGCTCAAAGTCGTCCCTCGATGATCAATACATCATAGCATAACCCAAGACATACATCCGGAACCAATAGGCATATATCAAAGCATGAAAGATAGCTTCAGCCCAAGAGTATTCAGCATGCATTTATTGTTATAAACTGTGTATTTCCAGCCCCAAAATCAGGTCAAAATCATATTCTTACATGTAGCTTCAATCCCCCAATCAATCGGGATGCAATAGGCATCAAACCGGTTATGTAGTCATGCCCAAACAAGCATAGGCATACAAATACATGCTGTCTCAGATTTGAAATCTATTGCAGAATATTCTGTCATGAGAATTTGGTAAATCCAACATCATCATCGCGTCCGGAGTATGCCAAAACTCTAACTTAGACTCTTACCTTGCCTGAATCGAGTTTCGAATGCCCGAGATATGACAAAAGAGTGATTTTTGGGCCAGATTTTGAAACAGGCCCAAAAAAACGTGAGCTGGCTGAGGGGTCTGCTGTCCCATGTTGAGATATCGAGCTCCACTCGTGATACGCCAGGGTGACCGTTGTGTATTTATGTCACCGACTTGTCAGTTGCAGATGTGGTTGGTACACCGCCCATGAATAATAGCTAGATGATAGCTATCCTTATCTACTCTAGTTCGTGGCTCAGTTAGTATGCCACCTTACTTAGTTGAGTTTGGTTTGAGACCCATATATAGGGTTCTTCTATTTCTATGTATGTGACTTTTTTTTTGGCTTACACAACTAAGAAGAGGAAAACTATTTTCAGCCTCCACCTCTGTGTGTATTCCCCCATTGTGCAAGCAAGAAAGTTACAAGTGAGACTCCTTCCTTCTCTCCCACAATCTTGACATGGTATCAGAGCCTTGTTCGTGGTAAGGAGCTCAAGAAAGCAAGCCAAGCTCGCGGTGTTCTGGTAAGAGGAGCAGTGTTGCTTTCATTTTCTGTTTTGGGAGTAGATCTCTGCAGGCAGCACAACCGGAAATTGCAAGAGTGCATTGTCTTAGGTTGAGACCCCCTTCGCGGTGAAGCAAGAGGGTAGTATATGCTGCGGCTAAGGGCTTTAGCCCTTGGCGACCCTGTTTTTTTGATTTGAGGCCATTTCGAGGCTTATTTTGGAGGCGAAAGTTTTCTGCATGCACTCAAGAAAAAGCCCTGTTTTATGCTGTGCGACCACTGTTCTACAGGTCGGTGAAAAGTTACTGTAGAAATTGCATCGTATACTTGAGCGCAGAGACATTGGGAGTTACAGAATCATCCCTGTTGCCTGTTGATGCAAAATCGTCACTAGGAAGTGACTGTGTGGTCAAATACCACTTTCATCAGTTTTGCAGATTAGCCCTTGTGAGGCTGAAGTTGTGTTCTTTGCAGTGACAGAATTTTTTTTGCAGTATTCTGTAATGGCGTCTGATTCTCTTTCACAGATTGTCACTGAAAAGCTTGACAAGAACAACTTCCAAGCATGGAAGTTTAGAATGACGAATTTCCTTATGGGAAAAGGATATTGGAAATTTGTTGCAGGAAATGAAGAAGAACCAGTTCTTCCTGATGTTCCCAATCAACAGCAAATGCAGGCATTTAAAGCATGGCATGAGAGAGCCAGGAAAGTTATGTACTGGCTGTCTATCAGTATTTCAGACTCTATGATTGTGCATATTCAGGATGCAAGTACGCCAAAGGAGGCATGGGATACTTTGTCAAAAATGTATAGCACAAATACTCAAGCCAGGAAAATGCAGCTCAAGCAAGAGTTGCATAATGTGCAAAGAGAAAATATGAGCATCAATGACTACCACATGAAGGTGAAGAAGATTGCAGATGCACTTGCTTCCATTGGGTCGCCAGTGGAAGATGATGATTTAGTTTCTGTGACCTTGAATGGTCTAGGAAAGGATTATGCACAGTTTCGAACATCCATTTCCGTCCGTGAAAGATTTCCTGATTTTGAGGAGTTGATTGCTCTTCTAATTTCTGAGGAGTAGAGAAATGGTGGTGCATCTTCTTCAGGAGGAACTTCAAAAGAAGCTGTCTTCTACTCAAATGCTGGAAGAGGTAGAGGCAGAGGTAGAGGAGGCCGATTTGGAGGCCGTGGTAGAAATCAGAATATGCAGCAAACTCAAGAAAACCAGTCCTATGGAGGAGGATGTGGTAACTCTAGAGGCAAGGGGAGCCAAAGAGGTCGTGGTGGATGGCAAAGAGGCCAAAATGCAAACAGCAATGTTGAATGCTACTACTGTGGTAAAATGGGTCATATGGCTAAAGACTACTATAAAAAGCAGAATGACATCATGAATGGGAAATTGCAACAAGGGAATTATGCATCTTCTAGTAGACAGGGTGATGACAGAAATGAGCATTTGTTTATGGTGCAGCACATGAACAATTCTGTGACAAGTGCAGAAGAAAGCAACGATGTATGGTATGTTGACTCAGGTGCATCAAACCACATGACAGGTCATGCAGCATGGATGGAGGATGCAAGGAAAATGGAAAAACCAGGATTTGTGGAGACTGGTGATGATACTGCACATCCTATTGTGCAGATTGGAAAAATTCCTTTGTCTATGTAGGATGGGAAAAAGAAATACCTATCCGATGTATTTCATGTCCCGAATATCACCAAGAATCTGGTTTCTGTTGGTCAAATGGTTGAGCAGGGCTTGCAGGTCAGATTTAATCCTCATGGATGCTTTGTTGAGGATATGAAAAATAAAGGTCGCTTGATAGCAAAAGGAAAGAAGAAGGGCTGAATGTTTACGTTGGATGCAGACATGCCTGAATTGAGTGCAGCAATGTTTGCACATGGGACCGATGTAGTTGCAGATATTGATATCTGGCATAAACACATTGGTCATGTTAATGTACAGCGACTTAAATCAATGCAGGTCCAAAATATTGTTGCAGGATTGCCTAAATTCAAGGTTGTAGAAATGCATAAGGTATGTGAAGCCTATCAATTTGGAAAACAGGCAAGGAAACCATTTCCTAGACATGTTCAAGAGAGTAAGAAGCCATTGGAATTAATCCACTCTGATGTGTGGACTACTAAAGCTGCATCTCTTGTAAGCTGTCATTATTTTGTCACTTTTATTGATGACTATAGTAGAAAAGTTTGGGTGTATTTTATGAAAAAGAAAAGTGAAGTTTTTGGGCATTTCAAAACTCTTAAAGCTGGCCCAAAGGGGGCACAAATGAGGGCCAAAGAAGGCCTACACCAAGCCTCAGCAAGACTTGATAGGCTGGAAGCAAGATCTAGGTGATGGAAGCTCCAAGAGGTGTGAGCTATGGCTGCCCACAACTTGTTTATAGCCTGTGAGACCTGAGAACTGAAGTAAAACTCTAAAATAATGAAGCAATACCTCAATGTCAATGCCCTGATG